>NW_021680449.1:156405-180718 GCF_001412515.2 Diachasma alloeum | reverse complement strand
CCCCCCCCCCCCCGTTCCCTCCAGCAGAAGCAAAGTCAAACATTCCGCACATGTGAGACAAGATAAAAATTTACTGTTGTAACCCACATACCTTGTTTTGTTAACAACAAAGCAACACACTTTAAAGCTTGACGAACAGTGAATTTTGGGTCGGCATGTCTTGTGTAATAATAGTATATTACGCAACAATACTCGCCTTCGGCTCGTTTTACAACTTCCCACGAGCCAAAAAACCCATTACGCACGAGTTTCGTATACTATTTTATGTCATAGGGCCCAGAATCCGCGATTCTACCGAGCGAAGCCAGGTTAGAATCGCGTGATTCTGGGCACCTATGGCATAAAAATAATATGTCAAAACTTGTCTGTTCGAAAGCAATTGTCTGCCACAAATCTCTGGAGTAGCGTAACCGATTAATGGAATTTCCGTGTCTTGTCGCGTTTTTGACATATTCGCGCTTTTTTTCTATGAATATTTACTCGATGGAAACGTTAGTCACAATTTCTCGCTTGTTGTCTGTCTGGAAGTCTTCCTTCGACTGACCTCTGATGCACGACAAAATAGCCAGAAGCAATTTCATGAGAAGGACAAAATGACTGGGGAGCTCCTCCCCTTAAACCGTAATGAAAAGAGAGTAAGCAATTTGGTCTTATGAATCATAAATTACTTCCCGATTAGTCTAAGGTGTGCCAGCCTTGTAGGTAATACGCATGTACTATGTGACTGAATGATTTCCAACACATCAACAAATTTTCAAAGTCAAGGAAAATTTCCAAAAATTCTGACAATTTATACGCCAAGAGCAATTATTCATCTGATGAGAGATCCAGTGATTTTCCCTTGAAGTTTACATTTTGCAGAGGACTAATCACTGCCATTATTATTCAGTACTATTCTTTCCTGGAAATAGTTATCCCCTGGCGATTTAGGATGCCCGGAGTCGCGTGGATGTAGCGGGTATGCTTGCGGGCATGCTAGTTTTGGATGAAAACGACTGAAATTCAATGAAAAAATGATGAAAAAGTTGATTGATGAATTATTTATTTTAATTGACAGCGTTCAATTTGTTATTTTCCATCAATTATAATAAATAATCGATAATGTAATGTATGGCAATAAGAGCCCAGGTGGGGGGATGTCGGGAAATGGCGCCAGCGTTGAATTACAGACTTGGTCGGTTAAGTCAGCGTTATATACTCGGTCGACGAAAGATTAATTATTATTTTTCATTGGTGGCAATCGTTTGGGAATGGATTAGGGATATTTAGGAAATCATTATCTTTATCAATTAAATTAGAAAATACGTTTATTCGGGGAACGAGTATTACAGAAGGAGACCAAAATTATATACATTTACTAGGAATTGTTTGGGGAACTCATTAATAATTTTTATTTCGTTTGGGAAAGGGTGAAAACTTCCATTTTTAAGAGTTGAAGCCAAATAATAACATTAAATATTTTTGATAACATTTTTTTCTTTCTTGATGGAGAGGGAGGAGGGGGAGGGGGCGAAGGGGTTAGAGCCAAATAATATTATTAATTATTTCTTATAACAATTTCTTCTCTTTTGGAACAGAGAGGGGGAGGGGGCGAAGGAGTTAGAGCCAAATAATATTAATAATTTTTGATAAAAAAAATTTCTCTTTTGGCGCAGAGGGGCGGTGGGGGGCGGTGAGAGGTTAGAATATTAAATAATAATATTAATTATTTTTTATAATGTTTTTTCTCTTTTGGAGCAGGGGGGCGGCGGGGGGGAGGGGTTAGAATATTAAATAGTAATATTAATTATTTTTTATAATGTTTTTTCGCTTTTCGAGCAGAGGGGCGGAGGGAGAGGTGGCGAAGGGGTTAGAGCCAAAAAATATTATTAATTATTTTTGAAGTTTTTTTTTGGAACAGAGGGGCGGAGGGGGAGGGGGCGAAGGGGTTAGAACCAAATAATATTATTAATTATTTTTGATGTTTTTTTTGGAACAGAGGGATGGAGGGGGAGGGGGCGAAGGGGTTAGAGCCAAATAATAATAATAATTATGTTTTTGAGAGAGTAGAGAGTTGGCCCGGTGATGCACCCGACCCCAATTCTCTACTCTTTCAAAAAGATAATTTTTATTATTATTTGGCTCTAAGCCCTTCGCCCCCTCCTCTTCCATCCTTCTGTTCTAAAAAAAATATTATGAAAAATAATTAATATTATTATTTAACTCTAACCTCTCACCACACCCTCCACCCACTGCTACAAAAGAGAAAAAAATGCTATCAAAAATAAACAATATTATTATTTAACTCTAACCTCTCACCACACCCTCCACCCACTGCTACAAAAGAGAAAAAAATGCTATCAAAAATAAACAATATTATTATTTAACTCTAACCCGCCCCTCCACCCTCTGTTCCAAAAAAAAAATTATCAAAAATAATTAATATTATTATATGGCTCTAACCCCTTCGCCACCTACCTCTGCGCCCCTCTCCTCCAAAAGAGAAAAAATTTTATCTAATATAATTAATATTATTATTTGGCTCCAACTCTCTCCCAACTCTCCACTGCCGGAACAAATAGAAAGTCGAACTCTCGCATGGTTCCGTCAGGGGAATAGGGTGGAGTCGCTAACCGAGAGTTGTCGATGTGTCACCCCCCCTTCCCCACCCCCCCAACTTAAGTCTCCGAAAGTAAAGGAGATAGCGAATTTTCCTTGAAAAACCGGGGGGTATGGGGGGGAGCTGCTAACCGAGAGTTCCCGATGTGCCCCCCCCTCCCCACTACCCCCCTCAGCTCTCTGAAAAGAAGATAGATAGCGAATTCTGTTCAAAATAGGGATTGAATAAGGAGTTCTGAAGGTCTAAAACAAGTGTCCAAAGGTCCTTATTTGACCCTTGGACCCCTGTCTTTGACCTTCACAACCTATCATTTGACCCTCAATTTGTATTTGCTCCTTAGTTCCTATCCGACCCTTATAACTTCCTATTTAACCTTGGGACCCTTTTGTTTGACCCTTGGTCTGCATTTTACGTTTCATCGTTTTTTCAGCCTCGTGTTTGACCCTCAGTTGCTTGTTTTAACCTTCGCCCTCTTGTTTTGGAGCCTCCTATCCCCCATTTGACGCCTTGGTTCCTGTTTGACCTTTATAACTCTCCATTTAAGCCTTTGTCCCTATTTGACTCTTCTAACCCAATAGCCCCTAACCCCTCCATCTCAAGTTTTATTCAAAAAATTTTTAAGAAAATTAGAATTTAGAGAGAAAAAATTTCCGCTTCACCCAGCCGGCAATCGAACCCGGGTCTCCCAGATACGCGCCGGACACTCCTACCGACTAAGCTACCGGGAACCACAGAAATTCACTCTCAAATTCACCTCAAACACCGCTCAACCTCCTTTAGGAGGTTACCCTCCACTAGGAGATAACCATCTCAAGAACTCCATCTTCATCTCAAGTTACTCTCCTCTAGGAACCCTTGTAGGGGGTGTTAATGGATGCCATAGAAGTTATATGAAGGATGATAAGACTCCTGCCGAATTCACTGCTCGGAACGGTGGTAGGGGTGACGTGGTTGAGACAACTTAAGACAACTTGATTCAACTTTACATGATTTGAGACGACGTGAGACAACTTGAGATGATTTGAGACAACTTGGGATGACTTGAGATAACTTGAGACAACTTGAGATGACTTGAGACAACTTTATATAACTTGAGATGACTTGAGATAACTTGAGGCGACTTGAGGCAACTTCAGACAACTTGAGATCACTTAAGACGACTTGAGACAACTTAAGACGACTTGACTCAACTTGAGATGATTTGAGATAACTTGAGACAACTTGATTCAACTTTAGATGACTTGAGATAACTGGAGACGACTTGAGACAACTTGAGATGACTTGAGACATCTTAAGACGACTTGAGACAACTCGAGACAACTTGATTCAACTTTAGATGACTTGAGACGACTTGACACAACTTGAGATAACTTTATTCAATTTGAGACAACTTCAGATAACTTGAGACGACTTGAGACAACTTGAGACAACTTCAGACGACTTGAGACAACTTGATTCAACTTTAGATGACTTAAGATAACTAGAGACTACTTGAGACAACTTGAGATGACTTGAGATAACTTGAGACGACTTGAGACAACTTGAGACAACTTGAGACGACTTGAGACAACTTTAGATAACTTGAGATGACTTGAGACGACTTGAGGCAACTTCAGACAATTTGAGATGACTTGAGGCAACTTGAGACGATTTGAGACGACTTAAGACGATTTGAGACAACTTGATTCAACTTTCGATGGCTTGAGACGACTTGACACAACTTGAGATGATTTGAGACAACTTAAGATAACTTGAGACCACTTAAGACGACTGAAGACACGTTGAGACAACTAAATTCAATTTAAGATAAAAAAAATGGGCGGGTATGGGGGAGGTTGCTAAATGAGAGTCTCGGTGCGTCCCCCCCTCATATCTCCGAAAGGAAAGGAAGAGGCACACGACATATTTCCAACTGTGGACAGGTATGTTACATTTTTTTGTGTTGGAGCTCACTGAAAATCTATTTGGGAAATCAGCAAGAATCCAGTATATTGAAAAATTATATTTATTATGAGTGATGATGGTGACAATGGTGAACATATGATTATATTATATTAATTATTAATTTTTTATCTATTAATTATTATTTAACTATTAATTATCATTTAACTTTTTTTTTCTGTAAGCTCTGAATCCTTCGGATGCCCAAGACTGAACGTGACCTGAATTAGTCACTATTTCTGAGAAATAGTATTTTCTCTCCTCCTTTTTCGGGGGCGGTGGGGCAATCCTCCCTTTGTCAACGCGGCTTTTGTATTTGAATTTTAGACTTTCTCCTTACTCCATTATCTTCAGGACAGGTCGTTCGCCTTTGACATTCACCCTCCTAATAACTAATCTCGTAACAACTAAAAAATATAAAGAATAGTTTTTCATTTCATTCTTATGCACTGAGAAAAAAATATGATTCTCGGAACGGTTTGGCGCGTTCGCCTGTTAGACCGCGCTTCACGGCCTTATGACAAACTCTACTATTTCATGAAGCAACCCAGTGGGATACTGGAGATACTGAGAATTTTGATATTCATTTCACATAGACAATACTCCTATGCCTTCAATCACACAGCGTAATCGTTCACAGGATTTCACGTTCACGTTTTTCTACTTTTTTTTGGTCTTGTACACCCGATAATTTGAGGAAAAATAGCGTGGATAGCAAGTGAAAATTTGGTACGATTATAGCTCTGATTATATTAAAGATTCATATTTGTTATCCCCATTTTTCTTCAAGGTATCATGTGTGCAAGTTTGAAAAAAAAATTAAAAACGGAAATATCTCTAAATTTTAGTATGAAATAGTATGCGACCCCGTATACTGCTCTCTGATTAGCCGAGAGTAGATTGGAAGAAATTATCATGGACAATGTTGTTGTTATTTAATTGGAATGTGCCCTTCGGAGATGATTGTATACATGGGAAGAGAGAAAAATACCTATCAGATCGTCAGTGAAAGAGGAATCGAGGGTCTCATCCTCATCCGTTCGACGGCGAAACACAGCGGGTGGCGTTTCGTTTGGTGGGAGCAGTGCTAAAGCCAAATTTTTTACGATGGCTTTCAACGTGTCAGCCTGGCAGGCTTTTGTGTAAAAATACCGCTGAAGTTCATAGGTCTTTTTAATAACCTGACTTGTGATGGTAATCTACGAATATTTGCTAATTAGAGATTATAAGAGGAGAAATCGAAGCGATGAGAATTTGGACGTGGTATAAGTTTTGAAACGGTTGCTGTATCGCTATCTTAAAAGCCGGAAAAAAGTCATAACTGAAATAATTATAGAAAACCATTGTCGGAATGTGACTAGTGCAGGTAAGTAATGAAAAACTGAAGATAGACTCTTTAATTGTAATGAATTATGTAATGATTNGTCTTGATGTCACCTATCTCAAACATTCAAAATATATATACCGGTTCATTCAAAGTTTTCGAGATATTTCAATTTTTCTGTTTTTTGCTCGGAATGCTTGTTAGCACTCTCACTTTCTAAAAAATCAATATATTAACTTGAAATTTGGCATNTCAGTAACGTTGAAGTATCAATAAATGCATCCAATTTTTTGCTTTCGAATGGAAGCATTGCAATCGTTCTATTTTTCGATTCTCTAATTTCGTTTGGAAACGATGCAGAATGGGCTGAAACGTAAAAACACGAAGTTTGACCACCCCGTGTGTATGTGCGGGTGTCCACCTGGTGGTCAACTTTTAGAAAATTGGAGAATTAAAGGACTAAAATGATTCCGAAAAATGTCAAATTTTGTCAGATNCCGTGTGTATGTGCGGGTGTCCACCTGGTGGTCAACTTTTAGAAAATTGGAGAATTAAAGGATTAAAATGATTCCGAAAAATTTCAAATTTTGTCAGATTATAGGTATTAATAACGACTAACTCTGTGTTCAATTTCAGCCCAATCTGTCGCCCAGTCTGTCGCCCAATCAGCTGGATCGCCGTTTTCGAGCAATCACAACTTGTTTCTAAATCGTTTTTCGCAAATATCTCGAAAACTATTAAACCGATTTCAATTTTTCTTTTTTCAAAATACTCGTCTTGATGTCACCTATCTCAAACATTCAAAATATATATACCGGTTCATTCAAAGTTTTCGAGATATTTCAATTTTTCTGTTTTTTGCTCGGAATGCTTGTTAGCACTCTCACTTTCTAAAAAATCAATATATTAACTTGAAATTTGGCATGAAGTTTCCTCTCTGCACTAAAATGTTTGGTATTGAAGATGGGCGAAATGGGTTAAGTAGTTTTCGACATATACAAGACGCAGCAATTACAAAATGGGAGGTTGAAAATTTCTCATTTGGCATGGAATACCTCATATATTCCGATAATCTCCCTCAGATTCCTCCCATTCTGAGCCCGGAACTGACCCGATAGCCTGATAAACGGCGCCGGTACCGAAGATTGAATTATTAATTTTCCATTGGTTTAAATGGGTGGGGCGAAGAGAAAAAAGTTAAAATCTCGGAAACTAAAAAACTTAGCGAACTACTTGATTCTTAAACGAACAAGACAAACGTTAAAATCGCGGAATCGAAAAATGTCGGTCACAAAGTGGGCCCTTTGCTCGTGAACTGACATATTTATACAAAACCTTCATAAATGCAGTGGGACAACTTTATCCTAATGATTGTGGGCGATTTTAAAGGATTTGAATATCAATGATTGAATATTTGTATAGCGGAAATCGGGAAAAATAAGGAATAGTGGCATCTCACTCTTACTTTATTCACTACCAAGAGTAGAGACAGTAATAGCAATAATAATCTGAAGTCATTAGTTGTTAGCGAAGAAAGGAAGATACAAAGAAAAAGCAGAAAGTTGATGCGTAAGCTCATTCGATAAGCAGAGGTATAGATATGCAGACGAAGGGCCTGGTATCCAGAACCAAAAAGGTGCTGGATTTCACTGACAAAAGTTCTTAAATCCCGAACTCGCATTCTTAAAGTAATATTCTCGGGGTTCTGGAAACCAGACCCCACAGATTATTATTTTAAGAATTGTGGCTTTTCATTCCAGCTCCCAGAGATTCTTATTTTAATAATCTCTGAGTTCTTGAGTCCAGCCCCAGAAATTCCTACTTTGAGAATCTCTGAGTTCTGGATTCCAGTAGGAAAGTGACTCCATGGGTTCTGTATTCCAGAAACAGGTTCTGAAATCCTGATTTTTTTCTCTGGTTTTCTCAGAAAATTATCTGAGATTCAGGAGAAATATCACTGGAATCCAGAACTTTTTGGGCGTGGAATCCTGTACTCTATGGCGTTGGAATTCAGAAACTTGTCTCCCCTGTGTTTCTTAAGAATGGAACAATTTCTTTATTATCCCCGAGCTATTAACAACAATTCCCTCAAATTTTCAGTAGGACTGTCAAATTCCCTGAAATTGTGTGGAAAACGGGTGAAATCTGTCAAATTACATGTAAAATGAGGGAATTTTCTAGAATTTTCTTGAAAATCGAGGTATGCTTTCTCGTGTCAACTATAAAGTTCGCAACTTCCTACTAATGTTATTATGCACAGAATGCATTCATCAAATTTTCGTGGAAAATTGTGGAATTTGCTAGATCTTCCTATAAAATCTGTTTTTTTATTATTCCGAAAACGCGAGAATATCCAAAAAACTCGATAATATTCTTGAAGACAAAAAAAAATTTGAATTTAATGAATGCTTAATGATGGTAGGCGGCGAAACCCGAGTAGAAATTTGATAAGGCTAGGCGTTATATGTCTGATCAAAGCCTGATCAGGGCCTATTGTGAAATTTCTACCCGGGAGAGAGGATCATTAACGAATAATTTCAGGAGTCGTTTCTGGAGCAAGGTGAACAGACCCACCAAACATCGGCAACGCTCAACGCGCAAGTACCTGAACCATCACCTTCGGTTTCTTCCCCCAATTCAAATGCCCAAGTACCTGAGCCATCACCTTCGGTTTCTTCCCCCAATTCAAATACCCAAGTACCTGAGCCATCACCTTCGGTTTCTTCCCACAATCCAAATGTATCGGTAAACTATTCTCAAATTATTGACATATTCACACATTATTTTCAAATTATAAATACCTGGATCTGAAGAAGAATGAACAATCTGCTGGCCAAACCTTAATGGATATTTGAAGGAAAATATGGACATGGAAGTAGATAGACAGGACGACACACCAACTGGGAGGCTGAGCCGCCCCCCGTTAACTCCACGCAGAGCTCCTACAATGGCACATACTCTCACCTCAGAAATTGAAACTAGTGGAAGAAGAAAGAAGAAGAAGATGAAGAAGAAGAAGAATAAGAAAGGATGTTCTGCTCCACCTCGAAACTCTGCTTCACCTCAAAACTCTGACGAAACAGTGAGTTGTACTGTAATAGTACTTGTCTGATGAAACCATTCTGCCCTTTTTGAAACCGATGGATCCTTCAATTTTATTACCCGACAAACTATTCAACTCATGTGTAGTTTATCGATCGTCTATTTGCAATTTCTCTGTCAGTGTGGCAGTACCTTTATTCTTGTTGCTTATTATTTCAGGTGGGAACCTCCTGGCTGCTTCGTCTGCATACCTATACCTCTGCTTATCGAATGAGCTTACGTATCAACTTTCTGCTTTTTCTTTGTATCTTCCTTTCTTCGCTAACAACTAATGACTTCAGATTATTATTGCTATTACTGTCTCTACTCTTGGTAGTGAGTAAAGTAAGAGTGAGATGCCACTATTCCTTATTTTACCCGATTTCCGCTATACAAATATTCAATCATTGATATTCAAATCCTTCAAAATCGCCCACAATCATTAGGATAAAGTTGTCCCACTGCATTTATGAAGGTTTTGTATAAATGTGTCAGTTCACGTGCAAAGGGCCCACTTTGTGACCGACATTTTTCGACTCCGCGATTTTAACGTTTGTCTTGTTCGTTTAAGAATCAAGTAGTTCGCTACATTTTTTAGTTTCCGAGATTTTAACTTTTTTCTCTTTGCCCCTCCCATTTAAACGAATGGAAAATTAATAATTCAATCTTCGGTACCGGCGCCATTTATCAGGCTATCGGGGCAGTTCCGGGCTCAGAATGGGAGGAATCTGAGGGAGATTGTCGGAATATATGAGGTATTCCATGCCAAATGAGAAATTTTCAACCTCCCATTTTGTAATTGCTGCTTCTTGTATATGTCGAAAACTACTTAACCGATTTCGCCCATCTTTAATACCAAACATTTTAGTGCAGAGAGGAAACTTCATGCCAAATTTCAAGTTAATATATTGATTTTTTAGAAAGTGAGAGTGCTAACAAGCATTTCAAGCAAAAAACAGAAAAATTGAAATATTTCGAAAACTTTGAATGAACCGGTATATATATTTTGATTGTTTGAGATAGGTGACATCAAGACAAGTATTTTGAAAAAAGAAAATTTGAAATCGGTTTAATAGTTTTCGAGATATTTGCGAAAAACGATTTAGAAACAAGTTGCGATTGGTCGAAAACGGCTGGATCGATTGGGCTGAAATTGAACACAGAGTTAGTCGCTATTGATACCTAGTATCTGACAAAATTTGACATTTTTCGGAATCATTTTAGTCCTTTAATTCTCCAATTTTCTAAAAGTTGACCACCAGGTGGACACCAGCACATACACACGGGGTGGTCAAACTTCGTATTTTTACGTTTCAGCCCATGCTGCACCGTTTCCAAGCGAAATTAGAGAATCGAAAAATAGAACGATTGCAATGCTTCCATTCGGAAGCAAAAAATTGGATGCATTTATTGATACTTCAACGTTACGTTAATTATAGAGATGTCCGTTCATGAAGTATTTCGATCTCATATCTGGATTATCCTACCTCATAATAACCTGAAAGTACCTGAATAGAATAATCATTACATAATTCATTACAAATAAAGAGTCTATCTTNAGCACATACACACGGGGTGGTCAAACTTTGTATTTTTACGTTTCAGCCCATGCTGCACCGTTTCCAAGCGAAATTAGAGAATCGAAAAATAGAACGATTGCAATGCTTCCATTCGGAAGCAAAAAATTGGATGCATTTATTGATACTTCAACGTTACGTTAATTATAGAGATGTCCGTTCATGAAGTATTTCGATCTCATATCTGGATTATCCTACCTCATAATAACCTGAAAGTACCTGAATAGAATAATCATTACATAATTCATTACAAATAAAGAGTCTATCTTCAGTTTTTAATTACTTACCTGCACTAGTCACATTCCGACAATGGTTTTCTATAATTATTTCAGTTATAATTTTTTTCCGGCTTTTAAGATAGCGATGCAGCAACCGTTTCGAAACTTATACCACGTCCAAATTCTCATCGCTTCGATTTCTCCTCTTATAATCTCTAATTAGCAAATATTCGCAGATTACCATCACAAGTCAGGTTACTAAAAAGACCTATGAACTTCAGCGGTGTTTTTACACAAAAGCCGGCCAGGCTGACACGTTGAAAGCCATCGTAAAAAATTTGGCTTTGGCACTGCTACCACCAAACGAAACGCCACCCGCCTCGTTTCGCCGTCGAACGGATGAGGATGAGACCCTCGATTCGACTTTCAGTGACGATGTGATAGGTATTTTTCTCTCTTCCCATGTATACAATCATCTCCGAGGGGCACATTCCAATTAAATAACAACAACATTGTCCGTGATAATTTCTTCCAATCTACTCTCGGCTAATCAGAGAGCAGTATACGGGGTCGCATACCATTTCATACTAAAATTTAGAGAAAATTCCGTTTTTAATTTTTTTTTCACAAGTCGTCAAAAGTCGTCTCAAGTTGTCTCAAGTTGTCTCAAGTCGTCTCAAGTTGTCTCAAGTAGTCTTAAGTTGTCTCAAGTCATCTCAAGTTGTCTCTAGTTATCTCAACTCATCTAAAGTTGAATCAAATTGTCGCTAGTTGTCTCAAGTCATCTCAAGTTATCTCAAGTTGTATCAAGTTATTTCAAATCATCTCAAGTTGTGTCAAGTCGTCTTAACTTGTCTCAAGTCATCTCAAGTTGTCTGAAGTTGCCTCAAGTCGTCTCAAGTTATCTCAAGTCATCTCAAGTTATATAAAGTTGTCTCAAGTTATCTCAAGTCATCTCAAGTTGTCTCAAATCATCTCAAGTTGTCTCACGTCGTCTCAAATCATGTAAAGTTGAATCAAGTTGTCTCAAGTCGTCTTAAGATGTCTCAAGTCGTCTTAAGTTGTCTCAAGTTGTCACAAGTCGTCACAAGTTGTCTCAAGTCGTCTTAAGTTGTCACAAGTTGTCACAAGTCGTCAAAAGTCGTCTCAAGCTGTCTCAAGTCATCTCAAGTTGTCTCAAGTCGTCTCAAGTTGAATCAAGTCGTTTCAAGTCATCCCAAGTTGTCTGAAGTTTTCTCAAGTCATCTAAAGTCATGTCCAGTCATCTCAAGTTGTCTCAAGTCGTCTCAAGTTGAATCAAGTCGTTTCAAGTCATCCCAAGTTGTCTGAAGTTTTCTCAAGTCATCTAAAGTCATGTCCAGTCATCTCAAGTTGTCTCAAGTCGTCTCAAGTTTTATCTCAAGTCATCTGAATTTGAACCAAGCTGCCTTAAGTCGTCTTAAGTTGTCTCTAGTCGTCTCAACTTATCTCAAGTCATCTCAAGTTGTCTCAAGTCATCTGAAGTTGAACCAAGTTGCCTTAAGTCGTCTTAAGTTGTCTCTAGTCGTCTCAAGTTATCTCAAGTCATCTCAAGTTGTCTCAAGTCATCTCAAGTCGTCTTAAGTTGTCTCAAGTCATCTCAGGTTGTCTCACGTCGTCTCAAGTTGTCTCAAGATGTCTCGCATTTTCTCAAGTTGTTTCATAGTGTCTCAAATTGTCTCGAATTGCCTCAAAATTCCACTATTCACACATTGTGATGAAACTCAAGGTTCGACCCTCGTGGGAAAAATGTTCTCGCTCGGATTATGCTATAAACCTCCCACGAGCCAAAAAATACTTTTCGCACATTTATCAAAATATACTTTAACGCACGCTCTTGAACATTACGAGCATTGTGCGGGAAAAGACCGTTTTACACACCCTAAACTGTTTCGAAAAGTGCACTATTGAGGCAGCAATAAAAAAAAAATTCGAGTGCGTAAAGCGTCGCTTTACTCACTCGGAATTCACTTTACACCCGACCTTGGATTTTACGCACCCCTTGCACAAAAACAACCACGTCACCCCTACCACCGTTCCGAGCAGTGAATTCGGCAGGAGTCTTATCGTCCTTCATATAACTTCTATGGCATCCATTAACACCCCCTACAAGGGTTCCTAGAGGAGAGTAACTTGAGATGGAGATAGAGTTCTTGAGATGGTTATCTCCTAGAGGAGGGTAACCTCCTAAAGGAAATTAGGCGGTGTTTGAGGTGAATTTGAGAGTGAATTTCTGTGGTTCCCGGTAGCTTAGTCGGTAAGAGTGCCCGGCGCGTATCTGGGAGACCTGGGTTCGATTCCCGCCTGGGTGAAGCGGAAATTTTTTCTCTCAAAATTCCAATTCTCTTAGAATTTTTTTGAATAAAACTTGAGATGGAGGGGTTGGGGGTTATTGAGTTAGAAGAGTCAAATAGGGACAAAGGGTCAAATGGAGAGTTATACGGGTCAAACAGGAACCAAGGGGTCAAATGGGGGATAGGAGGCTCCAAAACTGAGGGTCAAATACGAGGCTGAAAAAACGATGAAAGGTAAAATGCAGACCAAGGGTCAAACAAAAGGGTCCCAAGGTTAAATAGGAAGTTATAAGGGTCGGATAGGAACTAAGGAGCAAATACAAATTGAGGGTCAAATGATAGGTTGTGAAAGTCAAAGACAGGGGTCCAAGGGTCAAATAAAGACCTTTGGACACTTGTTTTAGACCCTCAGAACTCCTTATTCAATCCCTATTTTGAACAGAATTCGCTATCTATCTTCTTTTCAGAGAGCTGAGGGGGGGAGTGGGGAGGGGGGGGCACATCGGGAACTCTCGGTTAGCAGCTCCCCCCCATACCCCCCGGTTTTTCAAGGAAAATTCGCTATCTCCTTTACTTTCGGAGACTTAAGTTGGGGGGGTGGGGAAGGGGGGGTGACACATCGACAACTCTCGGTTAGCGACTCCCCCCCATTCCCCTAACGGAACCATGCGAGAGTTCGACTTTCTATTTGTTCCAGCAGTGGAGAGTTGAGAGAGAGTTGGAGCCAAATAATAATATTAATTATATCAGATAAATTTTTTTCTCTTTTGGAGGAGAGGGGCCCACAGGTAGGGGGCGAAGGGGTTACAGCCATATAATAATATTAATTATTTTTGATAATGTTTTTTTTTGGAACAGAGGGGGGGAGGGGGGGGTTAGAGTTAAATAATAATATTGTTTATTTTTAATAGCATTTTTTTTTCTTTTGTAGCAGCGGGTGGAGGGGGGATGGGTGAGGGGTTAGAGTTAAATAATAATATTAATTATTTTTGATATTTTTTTTTTGGAACAGAGGAATGGATGGCGGAGGAGGAGGCGAAGGGGTTAGAGCCAAATAATAATAATTATCTTTTTGAAAGAGTAGAGCATTAGGGTCGGGTGCATCACCGTGCCAACTCTCTACTCTCTACAAAAGTAGAGAGTAGAGAGTTCGCCCGGTGACGCACCCAGCCCCAACTCTCTACTCTCTATAAAAGTCGAGAGTAGAGAGTTGGCCCGGTGACGCACCCGACTCCAATTCTCTACTGTCTCCAAAAGATAATTATTATTGATATTTGGCTCTAACCCCTTCGACTCCTCCCCCTCCATCCCTCTGTTCCAAAAAAAAAACATCAAAAATAATTAATAATATTATTTGGCTCTAACTCCTTCGCCCCCTCGCCCTTCGCCCCTCTGTTCCAAAAGAGAAGAAATTATTATAAGAGATAATTAATAATATTATTTAGCTCTAACCCCTTCGCCCCCTCCCCCTCCTCCCTCTCCATTAAGAAAGAAAGAAATGTTATCAAAAATATTTAATGTTATTATTTGGCTTCAACCCTTAAAAATGGAAGTATTCACCCTTTCCCAAACGAAAAAATTATTGAGTTCCCCCAACAATTCCTAGTAAATGTATATAATTTTGGTCTCCTTCTGTCATACTCGTTCGCCGAATAAACGTATTTTCTAATTTAATTAATAAAGATAATGATTTCCTAAACATCCCCCATCCATTCCCAAATGATTACCATCAATGAAAAATAATAATTAATCTTTCGTCGACCGAGTATATAACGCTGACTTAACCGACCAAGTCGGTAATTCAACGTTGGCGCCATCTCCCGACATCCCCCCACCTGGGTTCTTATTGCCATACATTACATTATGGATTATTTATTATAATTGATTGAAAATAACAAATTAAACGCTGTCAATTAAAATAAATAATTCATCAATCAACTTTTTCATCATTTTTTCATTGAATTTCAGTCGTTTTCACCCAAAACCAGCATGCCCGCAAGCATACCCGCTACATCCACACTACTCCGGACATCCTAAATCGCCAGGGTCCTCCATTTGCTTATAATGAACTAACTGTCTAAATTACGATATCACTCAACAGGTCTCTGAGATAGGAAAAAAATCTCAATAAAAATGCGGTTGCGCGCGTTCACGAATAATTCGCACTTTAGTGCTGAGGGCCAGTTTTTGGATTAGGAAAGTTGAAGTTAAGTAACTCGGTTGAAGTTAAGTGAATCGTGCCGCTATTGACTGGATCGTGCATTTTATACACAAGGCAAAAATCTTCGAGCTTAAAGCCCTGAAGAGCTCTCTTCGAATCAAGACTACATGAATAAGAAATTCCGTTAAATCATTGATTTTGTTGCTATGAGTTCACGTTTTTCAATAATTGAATAATCATTCATTACTCAAGATGAAAATCAAAGAGTTATTGGTTTCTGTCCATATCGACAGCATAGTAACAGAGTCATGTAACTACAAAAAACCATCATTTCTAGAAGTAAAGTGACATATTTCCAAAAAATGCGCTATTTACGCTCAGTATTGGAAAAATCATCGGAATAATCATTTTGAATTTTTATTGATCAGAGCAACGCTTCAATAATTTTCGTTCAAACAACCGTAAGTCCCACTCACGTTCTGTTGTTCCAAATAGATGTTAAACTTTCAAAACATCAAAAAAATTGAAAATGTACGGACTTGTGAGATACGTTGTTATGACCTGTAGGTGTAACAAATAAACGTATCTCCCACGAACCCTTTCAAAATTATTTAATTATGAATTAACATATCCACAGCTTCATAACAGTCCCGTAACTACCAAAAACGGCCATTGCCAGAGGTAAATGATGTATCTCCAAAAAATGCGCTATTTGTGCTCGGTTTTAAAAATCTCATCGAAATAATTATTTTCAATTTTTTTTTGGACCAGAGCAACGTATATCCAACCATTTTCGATTAAACAAGCGTAAATCCCACTCACGTTCTTTTGTTCCAAATGAATTAACATTCATTTACACTTTTAAATCATCAAAACAAACAGGAGGCAGCGAGAATATAATAGATCAGTGAGCATATGATAGTGAACATGTCACTGAGTGATGTTCCAATGCTTTCTTACGAATAAAAAAATTCAATAGAAAACCTGCGAATTCATCAAAACAAACAGGAGGCAGCGAGAATATAATAGATCAGTGAGCATATGATAGTGAACATGTCACTGAGTGATGTTCCAATGCTTTCTTACGAATAAAAAAATTCAATAGAAAACCTGCGAATTCGCTAGATAATTTTATTAGAATTCTCTAGGAATACTATGGGGTTTCTATAGAATTTCTATTGGAATTCTATTGAACAATTCTATTTGTTTTTTGCGCTCATTCTATTGGATATTCAATAAAAAAAAGTCAATAGATTTCGAGTTTCTGTTTGAATTTTTCTCTTGAGATTTTTTCTATAAGAATGCTTGGGCATCAATTTTCTAATTTTTTCCCACTCGGATTCTGCAATGCAAAACAAAACAAAAGCCAGTGGGAAAAACTTACAAAATTTGTGCCCAATAATTCTGATGGAAAAAATCTAACAGAAAAATTTAAATAGAAATTTGAAATCTATTGACTTTTTATTATTGAATATCTAATAGAATCAGCGCAAAAAACAAATAGAATTTTTTAATAGAAATCCTATAGAAATCCCATAGAATTCCTATAGAATTTTCTAGCGAATTCGCTAGGTTTTCTATTGAATTTTTTCATGCGTGCATGCATACCAGTTTGACATTGGAAAAAATACTCGCAATAACGAGTAACGGAAGGGACGACTTTGTCTGGTCGAGTTTTCCCCTAACTTAAGGTATCCTCCAAACTTTAGCAAATGCAATACAGGAGGTTAGAAAGAGTTTTGATGGGGGGCGAGAAAGACGCAAATAGCAAAAATGAGGAGAAATATCGGAGAGAAAGAAATTTATTATGCTGAAACCATTCGGAAGCATACCATCAATTCATTGATGGCGAAGAAAGCATTGAAACATCACTCAGTGACATGCTTACGATCATATGCTCACTGCGTCCTGCTTGTTTCCTCACCTGATGTCTCGATTTTTTTTGTGAAAAGGAAAATTATGTGATCACATCACAATCGATTAATACGTACGCAATCGAAATGCGCAATCGATTATCATAACCATCAAAGAAACAAATCGATTTCCTTCTTTCTTGTCTCGATAGCTGAAAATCGAAAACAAATGACAAAAAAGCCTTGCTCTTTTAATCATGAGGACTAGAAGTAAAACACACACGCACATTCATAGAAGGGGGCAGCGCATCGATGAATCAAACATTCGATTCCGTTACACTACTTCCCTTTTCGTAAAAGTTGCCGCCCCGGCAACTTCTACAAGAGCAACTGAAGATTCTGAATAATGATGCTTCCAAAATCTTCGGTTATCAGGGGCTCAAATTCCATCTTCCAAATTAAAACCCTGACGGAAAATAACAAAATTTTGGAAGAGGTTAAATTAAGAAAATTCTAAAAATTTAAGTGTCACTCATTCCAGGAACTTGATAACAATGAACTATTGTCTTAAACGATGATTTGTTTTTTTGTTTCAACTCTTCTTTTTCTCTTCTCTTCTCTCCGGAACTCTGGGGATGAGATCCTCAAACAGTATTCATTGTATTCCTTCTCTCTTTATGTTGAACTCAGCAATTTAAATCTAGGTGCAAGAAATTTTCAAAGGCAGATTTTTGGTACAACAATTTCAAGTTACAACAAGTATAAACAACTACTGCAGGCTCAAACACGAAGCAACCACTAAAAGCTCAAAACAAATCGTTACGCTTGGTTTCAAAGTGGTTATATTGTTAAAAAACCTGATGAATTTGGAAATCCTGTCGATTTTGCATTTGGACAATCGTCTCATCCACACTGACATTGAAGGCTGTTCCAATGTTGCAGTAGTAAGATGCTCTTGGTACAAAAAATCACTTCGTTGGTAACATTTTTTTGATGAATACCATTTCTGTACGTATTACGATCCTTATTATGATTCATTCTGCATATTGACTGTACCAAAAATTAAGCTGAATAGAAACGTCATATGCCAAAAAACTGAGTTATCTGACCTTCAATAAGACTGGTAATTTCTATTCTAAATCCTATCATCCAGTGATTATTATAATCATTGCATTTCGGTATCAATGTTTAATTACAGCATAAACGTAGCAGTACATTCCAAACACTGACAATAATGTTTGGAAGGACTACCTTTGGATTATTTGAATTGATAGTTACTAGGAAGGGTAACGTAGCATAAATGTGGCATAAATGTAGCATAAATGTAGCAGTACATTCCAAACACTGAGAATAATGTGTGGAAGGACTACCTTTTGATTATTTGAATTGATTGGTATTAGGAGGGGTAAAAACAAACATTATTGTCAGTGTTTGGAATATACTGCTACATTTATGCTACATTTATGCCACATTTGTGCTACGTTATCAATTCCAGGAAATTGATCTTCTTTTGCCTTTAAATTGCAATTTAAAAAATAATGCAAAAAAAAGGTATTTTGTATTTTTTTATGCACTTTCAAATGAAATTGGTTTCATGAAATTCGGAGCGATATATATATTTTTTGAATTAATGACTTCACGGGGGTAGTTTACCCCGAAATTTCACCCCTCGGAGACGATTTCAATTTGTATCTTAATCATTTTCCATGAGCTTCCTGTTATATTGCAAAAAAATTTGTCTAAATATTGGGTGTGTGAATATGAGTTCTCCTCTTTTTGTTCAAATAAAACACATTTGCTTGTTTAGAAAATTAAAGAAAAGTTTATTGACAGTATGTTCCATCTGCAGCTACAACCTTCGCTCATCTTTCAGGTAATTTACATATTCCTTGCTTGAAGAAATCCTGGTCTTTTGAGCTGATCCAATTATCAAGCCAAATTTTGATACTTTCGTATGAAGTGAACCGTTTTCCCGTAAGATCTGACTGCAGTGTTCGAAATAAGTTGTAATCCGAAGGAGCTATGTCTGGCGAATATGGCAGGTGAAGTGGCATTTCCCAGTCCTGTCCATCTAAATATCTTTTCACAACTTGGGCGGTATGCGGTTTGGCATTGTCATGTTGAAGAACTAATTTACTGTGCCTATTCACCCATTCTGATCGTTTTTCTTCTATTGCTCGCTTTAAACGCATTAGTTGTCGGTAAACTTCTCCATTAATAGTTTGAGAGGGTTCGAGCAACGCATAATATACAACATCTCTCTGATTCCACCAAATGCACAGCATAACCTTGGCACTGAGAATATTTTTTTTTGGCTGGGTTGGGCCGGGTTCACCTGGCTTCACATAAGCTTTTTGGTGTTTAGGATTCCCATAATATATCCATTTTTCATCTCCTATGACTATTCGATGCAAAAATCCTTTTCTTTGCTGTCTTTGAAGTAGCATTTCACAAATTGTTCTTCGACGTTCCATGTCTCTTTCTTTCAATTCATATGGAACCCAGTTACCAACTTTTTGAACCATTCCCATTGCTTTTAAATGCTTTGCAGCAGTTGATCGTTCAACATTTAATACTGCAGCCAATTCTGATTGAGTTTGGCAAGAATCCTCTGCCAATAATGCCTCCAATTCAGTATCTTCAAATTTTTTTTGTGGTTTTCCATGTTCTCTGTCCTCAGTGCCAAAATCATTATTTTGAAATCGTCGAAACCATTCCTTGCAAGTTGTATTAGATGGAGCATGCTCACCGTAAATCTCCATAAGCAAACGATGAGTTTCCGCTGCACTTTTCTTTGCAACATAATAGTGTAATAATACTTCCCGCAAATGATGTTTATTTGGAACGAAAACCGACATTGTTACGGAGGTAGAAACACTTGTTGCTTACATTTCAACCAAATGTCACGTAGTGCGTTTGACAGCTGACATAAAGTACTATCGAATACAAGTGTTGCCATTTATTAGTGCACGTAAGCAATACTAAAAACGACATCTGTTGGGAAAGGGCGGAGTCATATTCACACACCTAATTTTCTCCCTATGTGCGCAATTGAAGAAACACCCCGGGAGGTGGTCAACTTCAGAGGGCAGTTTCAACCCATAAACCCGCGTATGGGCTGATAAAAAAAATACGTGGCACTCAATTTTGAGTTCCTCTATAACATATTTAAGTTTCAACAAAAACGGGGGCGGACACCTACCTAGTGTTCCTTCTCATTCTCTTAATCTCATCTGCGGAGAAAAGAATTTCTGCACATAAATTAGTCCATGCATTCATCATAATGACATAACCTGTTGACGTGTACAACTTTTAATTTGCCATGTGGTGTTTTCTGAATTCCGTACACTACATCATTCATGGCCAGTACTAGAAGTCTCGGTTAGGGTAACTGTGGTTTAAAAAAAGAGACACTAGATAGGCAATGCCACAAGAGTGAGAAAAAACAATCCCTAATTACCTTAACCGAGACTTCTAGTACTGGCCCTGAGTTTAGTTCGAATCACATAGGGTCCATCCCAATCTTTTTGCAACTTGGGAGATTTTCCCTTAATTCGCTTGGGTGAGAAGAGCTAAACTTTTTCCCCTGGCTTTGAACGAAAGCATGAATGCTTTTTTGTTAAAATTAGCTTGCGTTTTATCACTTTTGAGAACCAAAGTGTTTCGAACAATGTCATGTACGTCCGTCAATTTGTCTCTCAATTTAGTTACAAATTCAGGGATTGTACTGTCTGTCCAGTCATTCGGAATATTTCCTCGAATAATGTCCAGTGGCAGTCTCAGTTCACGTCCCAACATCATCATAGTTAGGGTAAATTGAGTCGTCTCGTGCTTTGCTGATCTATAAGCCAGCAACAACAAAGGAAGTCATTATCCCAGTCTCTTTGATTGTCAGCGACGAATTTAGCTAGATAGTTCAAAATTGTTCCGCTCAGTCTTTCTACCATCCTATTAGATTGTGGATGTAAGGGTGTAGTTCTAGTCTTTCTGATACAGAGTAATCTCGTCACCTCTGAGAAAATATTGGACTCAAAATTCCTACCTTGGTCGGAATGAATTTCTAATGGAAGTTCAAAACGAGAGAAGACATGATTTTCCAAAGCTTCAGCTACCGTAGTCGTTTGAAGGTTAGGTATGGGAATCGCCTCTGGCCATCGAGTGAAATAATCAGTTACCACCAGAATGTAACGATTCCCCTGAGTAGTTTCCGTCAATGGATCCAGGATATCAACAGCAATCCTCTCGAAGGGGCTGCCAACATTGTACGTCTGAAGTTCAGCTCTCCCCCGACGTCTGGGTCCCTTTTTGGTGAAACAAGTGGTACATTTCTTGCACCAATTTTCTACATCACCTTTGCAAGTAGACCAGTAGAATTTTTCTCGAATCTTTGCCAAAGTTTTGTTGATTCCAAAGTGTCCACCAGTTGGAGAAGTGTGAGCTTCTTGTAAGATTTGAGATACGTGACTACTCGGAACAATGACTTGGAATTTGATACAGATTTCGTTTGTTTTGATTCCCATCTCCGGTAAAGGATATCGTCCAGTAATTCTAGAGAATCTTCATATTGCAAGTAAAGCTTCACATGTGCATTTAAATGGGACATTTCTTGCCACTCTGGACGCCGTTGCTCGTTCTTACATACGATGATTATTAAGAGGATCGAATCTTCTCTTTGTATTCTCTTCCCATCAAAGTCATCATCTGGTAGAACAATTGTTCAGTGAGTACGAACTAACGTCTCTTCATTCTGTTAGTTGATTTTACCACATTTCTTACAATTACAAGGTCTTCTTGAGAGAGCATCCGCATTACCGTGTAGCCGGCCAGGACGATGGGTAATTTGGAAATCATACATGAATAATGTTTCCAACCACCTTGACATCTGTCCAACTGGATTCTTGAAAGATAAAAGCCACTTGAGTGCTGGGTGATCAGTCCTTATCAAGAACTTTCCTCCCAAAAGATACTGATGGAAATGATCTACCGATTTGATGACAGTTGTTGAGGCATTTACTGTAATATGATACTACTTTTTATTTACCTCCGGGAATTTGCGATAGTGTTGCTCCGATTGCAAACTGACAAGCATCAGTATCTAGAATGAAGGGTAGATTTGGTACAGCAGGCTTCAATATCGATGAAGATGTAAGAACACTTTTCAGACTCTCCAAAGCAGTTTGAGATTCGTCATTCCAGATGAAAATCCTGTTATTCTCTGTGAGTCGATATAATGGTTTGGCAATGGTCGCGAAACCTTCAACGTACTTCCTGTAGTAAGAACATAATTCCAAAAAGCTCCAAATTTCACTGTTAGTTATAGGAACTGGCCATTTGACAATTGTCTCAATTTTTCCAGGGTCGCATTTAATTCCGTCTCTACTGACAATGTGACTGAGGTATAGAACTTCTTGTTGAAACAAAATGCATTTCTTGGGGTTGATCTTCAAGCCAGTAGTGGATAGTCTAGCCAAAACTGTTTGAAGATTCTTGAGATGGTCATCTTCTGTTTTCCCAAACATAATAATGTCGTCCAAGAAAACTAAGCAGATTTTTCCAACAAGTCCTTTCAGAACATCATTTATCACACGAATGAAAGTTGCTGAAGCGTTACACAAACCGAAAGGCTGTAATTTCTCAATCCTGAGGGTCCATCTCGATCTTCCAGTATCTGCTCTTCAGGTCGATAGTGGAAAACCATTTGGATCCAGCAGTGGCATCGAAAATTTCCTCAGTTTTTGGCAATGGTGTGGCATCTTTTTTGGTAACATCATTTACCTTGCGGAAGTCTACACAAAATCGGATAGATTCATCTTTTTTTGGTTTTGCAAAGTGATAGGAGAGGCCCAGGGACTGGTGCTGGGTTCAATGATTTTCTGTTTTATCATTGGTGTTAGTATCAATGATTTAGTCGGGGGAATAATATTAATAAGTGCTGTTTATTATTATAGTAACCAAATCTGCAGTATAAACTCCTTGATCTTTCTCTGGATAGTCCAAGCTTCACACTTACTCAACACTCGGCGGCCGGCTTTCATCACACATACTCTCTCACACATAGATTTATCAGTGGCAGCAATGTAGAGAAAAATACAAATGTATCAAATACTCAACACGCCTCTTTAGATTTGAATTTTTCTCAATCTTCTGTAAGCTCTCATTTCATTTCAGTTTCAAAAATGTTCTCAACTTAATGAATTTATCTTTACTCAGTGATTTAGTACGAAAGTAGTTAAGTAATGCCGGTTCTGGCGCAACGTTTTTGGCGTCGACCTGGTCGTTGGGGCCCAGTAGGGGGGGCAGATGAAAGTGGGTGGGTAGGTGGTTGATTAATTCGCGGGGGCGCGGTTCAATTCGCGGTTTGATTCACGGGGTCGCGGTTTAATTCGCGGTTTGATTAATTAATTCGCGATTTTTTCCGTCAAAGTGATGAAAGGATTATTTAATTCGCCGGTTAATCAATTTAATTTGCGGTTTTGCGTTACAAAGGACCTTCTCGGTGGAACTAGTCAATCCACCCCGCGAGGGGGTGAGTGAAGGGGTTAATTATTTCGCAACTGTAGAAATCATAGAAGGGGCTCCTCTTCTTCTTCAAACATTGACACCTGGCTCCACTTGACATGTCTGAACTTGAGTTTTCCGGTACTTTCTCGTTTGCCGTCCCTTTTCGTATGAAATTGTTGTTGATAACGATATCAATATGTAAATATTTATTTTAAAAAACATTTTCCTGTCACATATCTGAACTTGAGTTTTCCGGTACTTTCCTGTTTGCCGCGCCCATTCGTGGGAAATCAGTGTTAATAATGATATCACTATATAAATATTTATTTTAAAAAAACATTTTCCTGTCACATGTCTGAACTTGAGTTTTCCGGTACTTTCTCGTTTGCCGCGCCCATTCGTGAGAAATCATTGTTAATAATGATATCAATATATAAATATTTATTTTAAAAATAAGGGGAGGGAGTATGTATATCTGCAAAGGCAGAGGATCAGTCATTCAAAAACTTAGGTACCCCCACCAATTTGGCATAGTCCTCGACAAATTTTACACGTCGTAGTAGGAGGAGTTTCCGAAAAATCTCCATTTGCTGCAAACTGATAAGAATGGAAATGCGTTGGAAGAGGTCCGAACGCAATCTTTTGTTTACATACACTTCTTTCGGTTTATCTGGGAACGCACGTTGTACTCACAACCCTAAGAACATGATGTTTGACAAACTGGAGCAGAGTTTTCGGACCCTTTG
>NW_021680449.1:150363-154765 GCF_001412515.2 Diachasma alloeum | reverse complement strand
AAACAATCGAAATTTTTCCTATATCGACCCCCATCAATGTCACTATCTTTATCAATAACTAGAAAAGTATAATTGTCTTTCCAACAGGCTGAGCACAATTCTTTGAATTTCTCGAATGACCTATCTGTGTTCACATGATCGTTATAAATATGTCTCAAATTCATTTCATCCTGTTTAAATAATACCAGAAAATTGACATTGTCACGCACCAAATGTTTTGGGATGCGAGCATATGACTGACACATATAAAAACTGTCAACATTTTTATGTCTCCCCATACAAAAATATGCCTTGATATTATTTTGTTTCTCGCATGCCACATCGTCGAATATGAACAGTGAATGCTCTTTTGCATTATCTACCGAGACAACTTCCTCATTGTCTGAGAATGGATAATACTTCATGTCATCAAGAGGTTCCAGTAAACTTTGTAAAAATTGATATTTGGGTTGATTGAGGGACTTTGAATACACATAAATATTCGAAAACCTGAGACCATTAGGATGAATTATGAGACTCAGTAGGGTATTAGTTTTCCCACAATTTGATGGACCACAGAAAACCGCGCGAATCGTATTTGGTAGCAATTGGCCGTGACGTTTCGGTTTATTGGTATCTTTCACAGTTACTGAATCGAAATTAATGACGGGTAAACCGCTGAGATGTGTACTGAACTCCATCTTTATGACAACTGCGGCAGAAACCTATAAATTGATTGTTTTATAGCAAAAATTAGTCAGTTCCGCTTCAGACATGATTGTGCACAGATCGCGCGCTAGCAAAAAGGGGAAAGGATTGTTGAACAACGTCATCAACAATCTTCCCGTTGAATTGCATTTGCCAGGCTACCAGTACTGTGGACCAGGCACGAAATTAACGAAAAGATTAGCTCGAGGAGATCCTGGGATTAATCCACTCGATGCTGCTTGTAAGGCGCATGACATTGCCTACTCAAAAAATCGTCAGAATATTTCAGCACGACACGAAGCTGATAAAGTACTTGCAGAGCAAGCCTGGCAACGCGTTTCAGCATCAGATGCCAGTGTGGGGGAAAAGGCAGCCGCTTTATTGGTAATAAACGCTATGAAAGCTAAAGCAAAATTAGGCATTGGTGTGAAAAAATCAGGCACGGGTGTGAAAAAATCAGGCACGGACGTGAAAAAATTCTGGCATTGCCACGAAGACTAGAAAAAAATCAGGTATGGGAGTAAAAAACGTGTGGCTAAAAAGAACAAGAGGAGAGTGAACCCTAAAAAGCGAGTCACAATTGGGGCAATCATCAGAGCTGCCAAGAAGTCAATCAAATTGAATAATGGGTCACATGATGCTATTAGAACAGCACTCAGTGGTGCAAGAGCAGCCATCAAACAGGTTGGAGGGAGAAGTAGAGTTACTATTCCACGAGTTATTCCTGTTCCATCAAAAATTGGGGGAATCTTACCATTTCTCGTGCCATTATTTGCCGGATTGAGTGCCACGGGGGCATTAGCTGGAGGAGCTGCTGGAATTGCTAAAGCTGTGAATAGTGCCAAAGCCGCCAAACAACAACTCGCCGAAAATAAGAGACATAATGAAACTATGGAGGCTATCGCACTCGGCAGAGGTTTACATCTTAAACCTTATAAAAAGGGAATGGGCTTGTATTTGAAGCCAAAAAACTATTAAAGATGCTACCACGCAGGGCTCTGACTGACGGGGATATTGGAAAGTATGCAAAACTCATGGAAATTCCCCATTTCCGTGGTGTTTTCATGCGCAATGATCTACCGAAAAATGGTCCATTGAAAAATGAGTCAGCCATCATCAATTTGGATGACAAGAAGAGTCCTGGAACTCATTGGGTTGCCTACAAGAAAGTGGGGAACGATGTTACCTATTTCGATAGCTTCGGGAACCTGCAACCTCCTACAGAACTCTTCAATTACCTTGGAGTTGGTAGCATAAAATATAATCACGAACGTTTCCAGAACTGGAATACCTTCAATTGTGGACATTTATGTTTGGCATTTCTCAATGGATGCCTATATAAGAGCAAACGTTGATGACTTTTACTTAGTCGATGTTCAGAAATCATGGGTGATTCATTCACATTGACAATCTCAGGGGTATCATCCGTGTTGGAGGTGCAATATTTTCCACCAATCGAACTTTCTCCTCAGAAGAATTATGTTCTTGGACTCGTGGAATTTTTAACTTTCAATTCCATTCCAAACGTTGATACGAGCAATAATAAATTGCACATAGGTGATACAATCCTCACCATTCCGACGGGAAGTTACGAGATCGATGATATCTCAAAATTTATTGTAAGAAGTGTGGAAAAGGATAACATTGATATAAAAATCAAAAGTAACAATAACACGTTACGGAGTGAAGTGTCATGCAATAAGGATTTGGACTTGAGGCCTGCAAATTCGATCGGTCGTCTCCTTGGTTTTACCCCTAGGGTTTTAGAGGCCCATAAAACTCATCAGTCTGATCAGCCTGTAGCCATTCTCAAAGTGAACGCTCTACGAGTTGAATGTAATATCACCACTGGAGCTTACAACAACAGTGATAAAGTTCATACAATTCATGAATTTTTTCCTGTGGTGCCCCCTGGGTATAAAATTGTCGAAGTACCATCGCAAGTTATTTATTTACCAGTGTCTGTAAAAACGATAACCGATTTACAACTCCGAATCGTTGATCAAGACGGGGACGTGGTGAATTTTAGAGGCGAAACAATTACCATCAGGCTACACATCAAATCTATTGTATAATCATGGGCATAGTATATAATCGTAAGATTGGCTACTCCTATAAAAGCCCCCAATCATGCCTCGCTTCAATCACTTCGCATGCTGGTTTCAAGGGGTTAACACCTCAGAACGTGAAGTTTCTCACGAGTCTCGGTCTGGCCCTAAGAAAAAGTGGAAAAAACGTTTTTGTCAAGTAAAAATCTTATTCGCCTGTTGTATACCATGGAGGAAAGCCTGAATATCAAACTCCCCCCGGTGTTTGAAGATTCCATCGCTCACTATGAGATCCATGCACATCAGCCATATACCTCGACGGCACTGGATAATAGCGATGAAATTCGCATCACTGTACAAAATCAAGATCTTTGTATTTTACCAAGTAAAAGTTACTTGCACATCACGGGTAAATTGCTCAAATCGGACAATGCCATCTCTACAACTACAAGCTTCGTGAATAACGCCATTTGTCATCTATTCCAAGAGATCCGCTATGAAATTAATGCTATTGAAATTGATAAAGTGAAGAACGTGGGGATTACTACTCTCATGAAAAATCTCGTGTCATTAACACCAAATCAAAGTATCTCAATGGAAAATGCCGGATGGTTGGGTGTGCAAGAGAAATTGAGTTTAACTGATGGCAATGGTTGCTTTGACATCTCCATCCCATTGGGCATGTTGCTGGGATTTGCTGAAGATTATCGGAAAATCATGGTCAATGTGAAACATGAGTTGGTTCTAGTCAGAGCTCGCCATGATAACAATGCTTTGATTCAAACCGCCAAAGAAGATGTGAAGATCAATTTTATGAGAATTGAGTGGATGGTTCCATATGTGTCATTATCGGATACTAAGAAGATTGAGTTGCTCAATTTCATCCAGAAAGATCCCGCAATATCGATGAGCTTCAGATCATGGGAATTATATGAGTATCCAATGCTTCCAGCGACAACAAAACACGTGTGGACGGTGAAAACCGCAACTCAGCTTGAGAAACCACGTTATGTCATTCTAGGCTTCCAAACAGATCGAAAAAATAGAAATAATAAAAATGCTAGCAATTTTGATCATTGTAGTATCATCGATGTGAAATTATTCCTAAATTCCCAACGTTATCCATATGGAAATTTGGATGTAGACATGACTAAAAATCAGTATTCGATACTATATGACATGTATTCAAACTTTCAATCATCATATTATGATCAACAAGCGAATAATCCATTATTGACAAAAGCACAATTTGCAGCAATTAGACCCCTGGTAGTCATCGATTGCTCTAAACAAAATGAATCCTTGAAATTTGGACCTGTGGATGTCCGCCTGGAGTTTGAAACAAAAATAAGTTTTTCTCCGGAAACAGCTGCTTATTGTCTCATTTTGCACGATCGAGTAGTACATTACAACCCGATAAGCGGAGGAGTAAGAAAAGTAATCTAAAGAGGAGGAGGGGCGAGAGGGGTATAAATTCTCATCACGATAGAAATATTTCATCAGTTGCGATGGAGGTGCTCGTGGACGTACAAGGTTTCCAAACGCTCTCCAACGAGTTCATCGTGAAAGAATTCGGATACACAGTTTTGGATTCTGGTGTAGGATACCCTAACGTTTGATTTTCAAGCCCCCATGGAGATTCTCCAGTTTATCAGCGAAGTATAGGA
>NW_021680449.1:147498-149918 GCF_001412515.2 Diachasma alloeum | reverse complement strand
TTGGTTTTACCCCTAGGGTTTTAGAGGCCCATAAAACTCATCAGTCTGATCAGCCTGTAGCCATTCTCAAAGTGAACGCTCTACGAGTTGAATGTAATATCACCACTGGAGGATACAACAACAGTGATAAAGTTCATACAATTCATGAATCTTTTCCTGTGGTGCCCCCTGGGTATAAAATTGTCGAAGTACCATCGCAAGTTATTTATTTACCAGTGTCTGTAAAAACGATAACCGATTATAACTCCGAATCGTTGATCAAGACGGGGACTTGGTGAATTTTAGAGGCGAAACAATTACCATCAGGCTACACATCAAATCTATTGTATAATCATGGGCATAGTATATAATCGTAAGATTGGCTACTCCTATAAAAGCCCCCAATCATGCCTCGCTTCAATCACTTCGCATGCTAGTTTCAAGGGGTTAACACCTCAGAACGTGAAGTTTCTCAAGAGTCTCGGTCTGGCCGTAAGAAAAAGTGGAAAAAACGTTTTTGTCAAGTAAAAATCTTATTCGCCTGTTNGCCTGGTTTCAAGGGGTTAACACCTCAGAACGTGAAGTTTCTCAAGAGTCTCGGTCTGGCCGTAAGAAAAAGTGGAAAAAACGTTTTTGTCAAGTAAAAATCTTATTCGCCTGTTGTATACCATGGAGGAAAGCCTGAATATCAAACTCCCCCCGGTGTTTGAAGATTCCATCGCTCACTATGAGATCCATGCACATCAGCCATATACCTCGACGGCACTGGATAATAGCGATGAAATTCGCATCACTGTACAAAATCAAGATCTTTGTATTTTACCAAGTAAAAGTTACTTGCACATCACGGGTAAATTGCTCAAATCGGACAATGCCATCTCTACAACTACAAGCTTCGTGAATAACGCCATTTGTCATCTATTCCAAGAGATCCGCTATGAAATTAATGCTATTGAAATTGATAAAGTGAAGAACGTGGGGATTACTACTCTCATGAAAAATCTCGTGTCATTAATACCAAATTAAAGTATCTCAATGGAAAATTCCGGATGGTTGGGTGTGCAAGAGAAATTGAGTTTAACTGATGGCAGTGGTTGCTTTGACATCTTCATCACATTGGGCATGTTGCTGGGATTTGCTGAAGATTATCGGAAAATCATGGTCAATGTGAAACATGAGTTGGTTCTAGTCAGAGCTCGCCATGATAACAATGCTTTGATTCAAACCGCCAAAGAAGATGTGAAGATCAATTTTATGAGAATTGAGTGGATGGTTCCATATGTGTCATTATCGGATACTAAGAAGATTGAGTTGCTCAATTTCATCCAGAAAGATCCCGCAATATCGATGAGCTTCAGATCATGGGAATTATATGAGTATCCAATGCTTCCAGCGACAACAAAACACGTGTGGACGGTGAAAACCGCAACTCAGCTTGAGAAACCACGTTATGTCATTCTAGGCTTCCAAACAGATCGAAAAAATAGAAATAAGAAAAATGCTAGCAATTTTGATCATTGTAGTATCATCGATGTGAAATTATTCCTAAATTCCCAACGTTATCCATATGGAAATTTGGATGTAGACATGACTAAAAATCAGTATTCGATACTATATGACATGATCAATCATCATGATCAATCATATTATGATCAACAAGCGAATAATCCATTATTGACAAAAGCACAATTTGCAGCGATTACACCCCTGGTAGTCATCGATTGCTCTAAACAAAATGAATCCTTGAAATTTGGACCTGTGGATGTCCGCCTGGAGTTTGAAACAAAAATAAGTTTTTCTCCGGAAACAGCTGCTTATTGTCTCATTTTGCACGATCGAGTAGTACATTACAACCCGATAAGCGGAGGAGTAAGAAAAGTAATCTAANCAACGTTATCCATATGGAAATTTGGATGTAGACATGACTAAAAATCAGTATTCGATACTATATGACATGTATTCAAACTTTCAATCATCATATTATGATCAACAAGCGAATAATCCATTATTGACAAAAGCACAATTTGCAGCGATTACACCCCTGGTAGTCATCGATTGCTCTAAACAAATTGAATCCTTGAAATTTGTACCTGTGGATGTCCGCCTGGAGTTTGAAACAAAAATAAGTTTTTCTCCGGAAACAGCTGCTTATTGTCTCATTTTGCACGATCGAGTAGTACATTACAACCCGATAAGCGGAGGAGTAAGAAAAGTAATCTAAAGAGGAGGAGGGGCGAGAGGGGTATAAATTCTCATCACGATAGAAATATTTCATCAGTTGCGATGGAGGTGCTCGTGGACGTACAAGGTTTCCAAACGCTCTCCAACGAGTTCATTGTGAAAGAATTCGGATACACAGTTTTGGATTCTGGTGTAGGATACCCTAACGTTTGGTTTTTCAAGCCCCCATGGAGATTCTCCAGTTTATCAGCGAAGTATAG
>NW_021680449.1:135503-147085 GCF_001412515.2 Diachasma alloeum | reverse complement strand
GTGTGAGTATCTGAGAGATGAAGAATAACACCAACTCCATACTTTGTCTCCACTTTGCGAGCTGCAGTGATGATATAAAATGCTCCAGCTTCCAGATCCGCCAGTTTGATAAGAGGAAGATTTTTCATTTGCGCCACAATGTTGATTTTGTTGAAATCCATGATGATTTTTTTGTTTTCACGTGGGTATGATAATTCAGCTTAAATTCGAGTCTTCTGCAGATTGGAGCAGAGTATTTTGATATCACTTCGGTACTGCATAACTTGTTTCACTTTTTGAATGATTTTCAAGAGGTCTAAACGTTTCTTTAATTCCCGTCGTTTGAAGCTGTCCTTCATGGAGAGTGACAAGATGAACTGATGATATGTGCGGGAATTTTTTCGTTTATATACATAAATTCCCCACTCTTAAACCTTTTTTTTTCAATAAATAATTTTTTACATTATTATTAATAACGTTTGTTTCTACGAGCGGTAACCATCAAAGGACTGATAATCTTAAGTTCAGGAAAAAATTCTTTGCATATATACATACTCCCTCCCCTTCTTTTTAAAATAAATATTTATATATTGATATCGTTATCAACAACAATTTCATACGAAGGGGGGCGGCAAACGAGAAAATACCGGAAAACTCAAGTTCAGACGTGTCAGGAAAATGTTTTTTAAAAATAAATATTTATATAGTGATATCATTATTAACAATGATTTCCCACGAATGGGCGCGGCAAACAGGAAAGTACCGGAAAACTCAAATTCAGACATGTGATAGGAAAATGTTTTTTAAAATAAATATTTACATATTGATATCGTTATCAACAACAATTTCATACGAAGGGGGGCGGCAAACGAGAAAGTACCGGAAAACTCAAGTTCAGACGTGTCAGGAAAATGTTTTTTAAAAATAAATATTTATATAGTGATATCATTATTAACAATGATTTCCCACGAATGGGCGCGGCAAACAGGAAAGTACCGGAAAACTCAAATTCAGACATGTGATAGGAAAATGTTTTTTAAAATAAATATTTACATATTGATATCGTTATCAACAACAATTTCATACGAAGGGGGGGGGGGCGGCAAACGAGAACGTACCGGAAAACTCAAGTTCAGACATGTCAAGTGGAGCCAGGTGTCAATGTTTGAAGAAGAGGAGCCCCTTCTATGATTTCTACAGTTGCGAAATAATTAACCCCTTCACTCATCCCCTCGCGGGGTGGATTGACTAGTTCCACCAAGAAGGTCCTTTGTAACGCAAAACCGCGAATTAAATTGATTAACCAGCGAATTAAATAACCCTTTCATCACTTTGACGGAAAAAATCGCGAATTAATTAATTAAACCGCGAATTAAACTGCAACCACGCGAATTAAACCGCGAATTAATTAACCCTTTCATCACTTCGATGGAAGAAATTGCGAATTAATTAATCAAACCACGAATCAAACCGCAAATTAATTAACCCTTTCGTCACTTAGAGGGAAAAACCGCGAATCAATCAATCAAACCGAGAATCAAACCGCGAATCAATTAACCCTTTAGTCACTTCGGGGGAAAAACCGCGAATTAATTAATCAAACCGCGAATCAAACCGCGAATTAATGAACCCTTTCGTCACTTCGAGGGAAAAACCGTGAATTAGTTAATCAAACCGCGAATTACACCGCGACCCCGCGAATTAATCAACCACCCACCCACCCACTTTCATCTGACCCCCCTACTGGGCCCCAACGACCAGGTCGACGCCAAAAATGCGCCAGAACCGGCATTACTTAACTACTTACGAATATCTACAATATTTTCATTCGTATCAATTATCACAACATCAATTATCCTTTCCTGAATAATATCGTGTACATCGTGATACTGTATCTCAATGTATTTTGATTTCTTTGACAATTTTCCACTGTTAGGTTTTTCACCGAATACTTTACTCCTCACACATACGCACAGCCTCACTCCGCTCGCATGCGTGCATGGCCTACGCACAGTTGACCGACGTACTCGCCTCAGACGACCAGTGGCCTCTCACGTCTGACACCTGAAGAGCCACTTGATGGATAGGTGCCCAGTGAACGCCCCCATTTAAATTGAGTCACGTTCACACCTCTGGATTTTCGTCACCTGCCACCTTGTGGCCTATAAATTGCTCTCATTTGCATATTGCCCGTTGACTAGTACACGCGCTTTTTGCTCTTTTCTTTTGCTTGACGCTTTATCAATTGCTCTACTCCTTTATTGATTGCTCGTCGCTTCTAAACTGTTAAGTTGATCCGCGCATAAAATATTGTCCTTCTCATTGTGTTAACAGTGTAAATAATTGACTTTACTTAATAATTAAATTGACTTTTCTGACCAACGTGCACGTGTTGTGATTTCTGGACCTTCTCGCGCTCCCGTAAAAATCCATTTGCATCTCGCTCATTGCTCGATCATTCTACGGATCTCAGCCCCGGCATCGAACATCCACATTTAGCAATTGTCACCGCTCCTTAATTATCCTCATCGAATTTATCAGTTCGTCAATTTGAATATTTCCTCAATTAATCCTTTTACAAATTTTACTTCAGTTAATGATTCAGAAAGTGCAACATATTCTGCAGCTGTTGACGATTTCGTGATAGACTTCTGTTTTCGTGACTTCCTAAGATAACATTTCCATACAGTCTTATCAAATAACCTGTTGTTGATTTTCGATCTACAATGTCTCCTGCCCAATCAGAGTCTACTAAACAATCAATAATCTCGGAATTTCGTGACCTTTCAAATGTTAATTTTAAATCTTTCATTAAATTCAGATATTTCAAAACCCTCAATGCATATTTGAAGTGTGAGTCATTATAACAATTTTGAAATCTACTTAAGTAATTTGTACTGTATGCAACATCTGGTCTTGTCCCCGTACTGACATATAACAATTCCCCAATAATAGTTCGATATTTAATATTTTCATCAACTTCTTCTGCTTGTTCCAATCTCAGAATTATCTCCATGGGTGTTTTATAAAGCTTCGCATTTTCCAAATTGTATTTCTTAGCCAACGACTCAATATACTTCTCCTGACTTAGAGTCAGTACGTTATTTTCATAATCATAATTGATATCAATTCCAATGTAACTCTTAACTTCTCCCACATCCTTCAAACTGAATTTCTCTAACATACAAACTTTGACTTCTTCAATCTTTGAAAAATCTCGACTGCAAATAAGTAAATCATCAACGAATAAGATAATATAAATTGGATTGTTCCCTGAACCTTTTACGTACAAACATTAATCGAGATACGCGGCAGCGTATCGGCCAAGAAAAGTTTTGACTCCAATTGTACAAAACATCAGGCCGATCGCTGCCGTGTATCTATACACGAAGCAACTACCCCCTCCACTACCTCCGAATCATATCCATTAAATAAAATACAAACGTGACGAGCTACATGAAAAATACTCTTAGTTACATTATATAAATTGGCCACAAGCTTCTCATTGATGTAACTATTTTTTTGTTCGAAGCAATATTTAAAAAAATACGCGCATAGCAAGGGGTTCATATGCACATTCTCGCATTTCACATCAACTCCTATCATTTTTTTGTTACGGAGTTGGTAGCAGTGCAATACAACCACACACACCAACGAGGGAAGCCCGGGAATTTACAAATTGAATATGGTGCACGAATGATGAATTCCACAGATATTTTTCATTCGAGTTTCGTGCACAAATGAATTCTCGAAGAAGCAAATTCAGTCGGAAAATCTTGAATAAATAATTAAAAGTCGGTGCAAATAACGACTGTGGAATAGAACTATTTGTTTTACTTCGATTGTTAATTGGAAAGATGATTTATCGTGTGAAAAATAAATGAGCCGAATTGAAAATGAAAAAACTTACAGGATATAAAATGATTCCTTGTTTATTTTGAAAAAAATAATGAAATCTAGAAATCAGATTTCTATAAGAGAAATAGTTTCAAATCGAATGAGGATTTTAAAAAAATTCTTCATGAAATAAAAAATTAGTAGGAGGACCAACGTCCTTGGCGCGGATCAGAAGATGGAGAATTAGATTGATACTAGACAATGAGTTGAAAAACTCCGCGCCAAGAACGTTGGTCCTCCTTCTACTAATTTTTTATTTCATCAAGAATTTTTTTAAAATCCTCATTCGATTTGAAACTATTTCTCTTATAGAAATCTGATTGTGCATTATTTTCGTTTATTCGATATTGCTGACTTGGCTTTCTTTTTCATTTCTTTGTATTTTTCAAAAATTTCTACTTCCCAGTAATAACCAAACAAAACTTTTTCTTGGCGCAGGTTTTTAACAAAAACATGTGTTTATTGTTTTTTTAGGGATCATGTTTGTTCTTTTCAAACTTTAACTCTTTCATAAAACTGTGAAAACAGTCATACCATGTCCTCGGGCTTTCTCTTAGACCATAAAGTGACTTATTCAATCTGTAAACTCTGTCAGTATCATCCTCATACCCTACACACTGATTAACATAGACTTCTGATGTGATCTTTCCGTTCAAAAAAGCAGTTTCTACGTCCATTTGTTCGATTTTTAACTTATTTTGACAGCAATACGAAAGTTAAATTTTCAATGTCTCCATCTTTGCTACTGGCGAATATGTATTATCAATTTGTTCTGTCTGTTGGAATCCCCTAACAACAAGTCTTGCTTTGTATAAGTCAATCTCTTTATCCATAGCTTTTATACAGTCTTTTGATTCATTACAATTAATCGCCTCTTCAAACGTATTAAGAGTATCAATATCACAGCAATTGACGTATACAATATGTGCTTCAAAATCATCACTAAAGTATTTTTTATTAGGCTTTCTCTCCCTACTAGACTTTCTCAAAGTTTCTTCTACAACTTTAGTTACTTGTTCTTCTGTCGAGTTAACTGATTCATAATCTGATTCGCTTTTAGTCTCGTTAAACATTTCTTCATCATTATTATCATTTTCAATTCTTACATTTATCTTACTGTTAAATCCAATAAACTTAACATCACCTCCGACAATGTCAGCGTGGCGTACCTCAACTACTCGATTATCAATCAAAACTCTGTATCCAACTTCAGAATATCCCAGCAATACCCCTAGTTTGGCTTTGTCTTCCCACTTGGACTTCCTCTGTGATTCATGTATTCTTACAAAAACTTTACTTCCCTATAATCTCAGATGTTTGACATTTGGTTTCTCATTAAAAAGTATCTCGTAAGGTGTTTTGACTTCAACTGTGTTTGCTAGTGTCCTATTTTTCAAGTAAGTTGCAGCTTTAATAAACTCTGGCCAATACCTCTCACTAACTCCAGCTTCTTTTGCCAAACACCTACCAGAGTCCATAATGGTTCTATTAAATTCTTGGTTCTATTGAATGGTTCTATTAAATTTCTGCCACACCATTTAGTTCGTGTACATTAGGATGGCTCATATGTAAAAAAATTTGAATTTCATAATTTTCGTGTTTGATAAAGATAACCAATGACATGGAAAGTACATGCGAATTTTTTAAAAATTTTTGAATCATTTTTCAAGGTTGTGCTGTGTAGTTTTATTCCTTATGGACTTTTACACGCATAGTAGAGATCGAATGTGTCAATAATTTTTTAAAGACTCAATTATTATATCCCTCGGTGTTTCCCCTCCGTGAACCGTTCAGAGGGAGGTTTAAGAACAGAATTAATTTTTGTCTCAACAGAAAACTTATTACTTATCAAAATGAAAATCCTCATTTCTACTCAATTCAGTGATTTTTAGACGCCTCTAGCACGCTGGGTATCTGGCCGTTTTTCATCCCGATTCGGTTGATGGATTATGGAACTATCTGACAATAATTCAAAGAAAAAAATTTTCTTCCCCACCAATTGAATTTTGAAAAAAATGCGAAAGATAATTCCTAAATTTCCAGTAAAGACAGGTGTCCGGCTCATGCGGTGCTTTTACAACGGTCGTAAACACAGAAATTGAGCCTAGGCAAAAAATTTGACCTGCCGAACTAACCTGCGCTGGGAGGGGACTGAACTCGCATCGTAGAGCTGCTTTAAAATTTAGCTGAAATTTTCTGTATAGTTTTCATGTTTTCGGATGATGCATTCATGAAAAAATGATAAGAAAAGAGGAAAACCTTCTATGATAACTGTAGTGCGTCAGTAATACGCTTCAGGCGGCAGAAGGGAGCAAGGAAAATCCACGATAATGTCAGGGAGTGGTGGAAGAGGGGATTCCATTCATTAGGCCTGAAAAATTGTTCTTCAATATCTCATGTGTCAAATTTTCAATAACTTCTTTTTCTTTGATTTTTTGTATTTTTTACTCTGATTATTTTTGATATATTGAGAATTTTATATTTCCCATATATTTGAAAGAAGTGTCAACCACATTTGTAACAAAAAAGGCATTAGACAAATCTAACTTAATCCGAAGGAATCCTGGGAGCGTTTATTCAACTCAGAAGGTTAATTATGCTTATTTCCTTCAACTCTATTTTATATCATTACTTTTCGGAACATTTTAATTAATTTCATACATTCTTCAGATTGAAAAAATATATTTTGCCCATGAGGACTATCCAATTCTCAATATATCGAGAATAATTAAAGACTAAAGAATACAAAAAAAAAACAATTACCTAGGTGACACCCCCGAACCCTCACTCGGAGCCATACTTACTACCTGACACGGGCGCATCATTGAGGATATTTAACTTCTACCCAAGTTTTATGACCTCTACTGCCAGTAGGTCAAAAATGTTAGTCAAACTTTAAACACACGGCGCAACCATCAAAATGCAGTGTAAAAATATGAAAAAATTCACAGGGGTATTTTATCAACTGAAGAATCATTCTTTGAGGCGAAATCGGAAATATTCAGAAATACCCGTAAAATGGGCCACCCTAGTGTACATACGGTAGACATGGTCTCATCTGAATTCCCTTTTGCCTTACGAAATCATAAACCTGATTGTTCATATACTCTTTTCCGTTATCACAAATTAAATTTTTGATCTTTTTCCCAGTTATATTCTCCATCAAATTTACATAACTCTCAAAACAATTGAAAACTTCAGCTTTCGACTTGATACATTAGACTTTTGCTAACTTGGAATAATCATCAATGAAAGATAGAAAATACCTTTCACCTCGTTCTCCAGTGACTGGATGAGGCCCATTAATAGCACTGTGTATAGTTTCAAGAATTTCAGTGGCTCTCTTTCGATCATTTTCAAAAGGCAAATTATGCATCTTTGACGTAATACAAATTTCACATTTCATTTTTTCTGTCTCTAATTCTCTTGGCATTCCAATTAACAATTCATTTTTACATATTGTGTCTAGATAACAGAAATTAACATGACCTAACGTGCGATGCCATTTCTCTTTAGATGTCATTTTCTCCTGATTCTCATTTTTAATTTGACTGTTGTTTACTTCTTTAGCTTGATCAACTCTTCTAACAAAACTTGTCATCCTATAAATGTCACCTTCTTTTCTTGCAATTGATATTAAAATATTAAAAGGGTTGTAAATCTCAGAAACTTCTCCATAAGAAATTATAGTGTTTTTATCTGTGACTTTTGCAAAACTTATCAAATTTTGTCTCATCTCTTTGACATAAACAACATTTACCAAATCAACTGAAATCTCCTTATCGTTAACTCTGAAAAATGTTCTTAATCTACCAATCTTCGTAGCCGTCATACATCGACCGTCCCCTAACCTGACATCAACTGGTTTTATTAAAGTTATACTCTGCTCGAACAAGTTATCATCATTAATGATATGATCAGTACACCCACTGTCCAATATCTAATGAATTTCATTACTTTTTCTTGTTTGCTCACTACTTACATGTGTTTTATTAATCTCTGTCATAAATGCATTAGAGTAACTCTGATAATCGCTCTGGTCTGTGTTCTCTTGATACCTGGTGGTGTTGTTGACAGCTCCTCTATAGTTTCCTCAATAGTTGCTTCTTCCTCGTGTGTAATCTGCTCTCCCTCTTCCCCGTGATCTGTTTCTACTTTGCCATCTGCCGTCATTTTGTTCTGATCTGCAATACCGTTCGATGTGGCCTACCTTACCACACTTGTAACACGTTTACGCTGATAACCTGGTTTCCATGTTGAATTAGTTAGATTTCTGGGAACCGTTTTCGTGACGATTCGTCTCTTTGTCCTTCATCTCCATCATTTTTGTTTTAATTTTACTTTTTAGAAACTTCACTGTTCTTTCCTCTGGTGCCAACACGTCAATAGGTCTCTTAGATAGCTCAATGATTTGGGGAGTGCTTTAATCATATAATTTAACTTCTCTGGTTCTTCAATCTTGGCCCCTGCTGCTTTCACTTCATTCGCCGCTGTCTCGAACTCATCAAAGAATTTTCCAGCTATTGTGTAGTTCTCGAGTTTTATCTGTTCCAAATTATTACGTGCAACAATCTGTAGAGCTATTGATTGTTTCAGATATTCCTCATCGAATTTCTTAATCATCTTGTATGGCGTCTCCAGTAACTTTATTCTTTCGAGTTGTTCATTTGTCGTAGCACTAAAAATATAGTTTGTGGCCAATAATTCATTCGCTTTCCATGCTGCTTCATCATCTTCTGCCGTTCTTTCTCTTTTAACTACTTGAAGACATTTTTTCATCTCCAAAAACTTGAATATTCGAATCTTCCCATTGTCGTACTCTTGGTCATTGAAAATGGGAATTAAAATATCATCATTTCTCACGTATACCACTCTGCCGCTGTCGGCCATTTTTGTCCCCGTGTCTGAACCGTCCACACAACTAATTTCAAGTCTTTTCTTAACAGTTCTATTTTCACTTTCTCGACTAAACTTTACAACCACGCTCTGCTACCATGTTAGTATTGTAAAGAATGGGCACATTTTATAATAACTAACTGTTTATTAAAGATTTTGGGGCGAAATAAATGATAAAAAGAAATACAAAAAGAATTGACGCATCCGCGGACTAGAAAACAAGACAAAAGAATAACGGGAAAGAAAGAGACGATCGTACATGAAGGTGGTTGAGAGGAAGGAAAAGGGCAAATACGTAACACTGCTCCCTCTCTTGAAAAGTTGTCGCCCCCACAACACCGCGCCTGTTAAAGGCAATTGTAGTAAGATTTCAGTTAGTCACTAGCTGAAATAATACTCCAATTATCTGGGGCCTTTAACACAACTCTCTTTCAAAAACGCAGATGGAAAATAACAAAAAGAGAGAAGGTTTGACTAGAAATAATTGATTATGACTTCACGGGCGATTTTTCATCTTTATGAAGTTCGAAAGGTCCAGTTGTCTCTCGAGGTTTCTCCAGAGGAATGGGAAGAAAGTCGAGGATTTGAACTGGATAAGAAATGTTAGGAACGGCAAAAATCAATTGTTCAAATTAATCTGAAAGAGTTAAAAAGAACTTGAAATCTATTCAAGTACTTGCATCAAGTATTGATTTTTTGACGAGTAATTTTATGTAATACATAGTCATTCATAATCTTCTCGGGGATAAATAAATAAAAGTAGGAATATCTTCTCGGAGCTAAATAATTAAAATAAATGGATCTTGCCGAAGATAAATAATTGAAAGTAGGAATATCTTCCCGAGGATAAATAATTACACGAAATGAGTCTTTCCGAGGATAAATAAATCAAAATCCAAGAAAATGGATTTTCTCGAGGATAAATCGTCTCGACGATCAACCATTGAACCGAATAAATCTTCTGAGATTAGTTGTGGCCATCAACTAAAATCAAAATAATGAAAAGGATGCAAATAGCTGCACAGCATAATTATTTCTCGAGAGGGGCAGGCCGGAATATGAATGAACTTCGGCTCAAAATGGACGTATATTTAAATCCGATGAAATATTTCTTTCGATTTTTCGTTGATCACAAATAGATCGATAATGAATGGATCTTCCCAGTCCATCTCAGGATTTTTTTGTAAATACTTTTTATTATGTGAATTTACTTCAAATGCTTTTGAAGCACTATAGGAAGGGAAGCGCATTAGTTTCTCTACGTTGTCTGCAAAAATTTTAAAATGTCATTTTTTTTAGTTAAATACAAGCGCGTATTCGTAAATAATAGACGTAGTGGAGTTATTATTTTCATTACTTTCAAGCGAGAATCAAAATTGTCCTTCCATTTACTAATATTCGTGAAATGTCACGTATGAAAAAATCGTATAGAACTTTTCTATACGAATTGTGTATAGAATGATCCTATACGATTTCTATAGGTTTTTCGTATATGATATTCGGACTTTTCTATACGAAAATTTTCTATACGAAGTTTTTCTATACGAATACTTTTTCAGCGCATTCTATACGTGAATTTTTATTCTATACGATTTATTCCTATACGCTCGAGAGAAATGCGTATAGAAATACGGCGATTCTATACACGAGGTTTCTATCCATTCGCCTGGGAATCGTATAGGGGTTTCTATAGGGATTATTCTATACGATTTATTCCTATACGCTCGAGAGAAATGCGTATAGAAATCCGGCGATTCTATACACGAGGTTTCTATCCATTCGCCTGGGAATCGTATAGGGGTTTCTATAGGGATTATTCTGTACGGATTATTCCTATACGCTCGAGAGAAATATGTCGTCGCTCTAAAGGTACAGGGGCGTAAGTGCCAGGAAACAGTGTTTCCAAAGTGAAAGATGCGTATGTCCCAAATTGATGGTTTTTATGCTTTTCATACAATTTCTGAACAAAAAACCTATCAACGAAAATATCTCTAATAAACGGGCGTAATGACCAGATTTTAATGGGACAGGAGCGTATCTCCACACTTACGCCTCTTTCATTTTAATCAATAAATCACACTTACGCCCCTTTAGGGTTATGTATGAGGCACTTTCCATGACGCATTTATTTTTGAGTTAAAATGAGGGGCGTATGTCCCCCTTACGCACAAAATAGTAGTCAATTCTACCTTGAATCTATTCTTTTTCTCTACTCCTTCGGAGCGTGCCCAGAACAGGTTTCGGGTTGAAACATCTAATTTTCGATGTTGTTCGAGATTCTTTCTTTAAATGAACAAAGGGTTGAAAAGGGTAAAATTTGATTTCTATGATGTGTACATTCACGAGAACACGGGAATCCAGTGGACAATGGAGTAATCATAATACATTTCGCGACATTCCAATGAAAGGGAAAAATACTTATTTGTCTCAGTATCATTTGAATTTCTGCTATGTACGGGAGTTACGTCTCTTTGTGATTATGATTTTTTAGGATGGATAAAAAATTGGATGAATAACTAAAAACAAAGGGGTGTAAGTGCTCGACTTACGCCCCTTTATTATTAATTTTCCTTCACGTAAATTAGAATATTATCAGTAAGGATAACAGTAAAGGGGCGTAAGTACCGGACATACGCCTTCTTAGTGTTTACTGATTGGACTTACGTCCACTTGGTGTAAAAAAAATTGACGAAACACCTAAGATATAGACAGAAAACTCCATTTCCGAAGAAAAAAAAACATACGCCCCTTTGGTAACGAAAAAAAAAATCGAAAAATAATGGCACTTACGCCCCTTTACTTTTAGAGCG
>NW_021680449.1:122224-135478 GCF_001412515.2 Diachasma alloeum | reverse complement strand
ACGATGTATAGAAATCCGGCGAACCTATACACGAGGTTTCTATCCATTCGCCTGGGAATCGTATAGTGGTTTCTATAGGGATTATTATATACGAATTATACCTATACGCTCGAGAGAAATATGTATAGAAATCCGGCGAATCTATACACGAGGTTTCTATTCATTTGCCTGGGAATCGTATAGGGGTTTCTATAGGAATTATTCTATACGATTTATTCCTATACGCTCGAGAAAAATGCGTATAGAAATCCGGCGAATCTATACACGAGGTTTCTATCCATTCGCCTGGGAATCGTATAGGGGATTCTATAGGGATTATTCTATACGATTTATTCATATACGCTCGAGAGAAATGCGTATAGGAATCCGGCGATTCTATACACGAGGTCCGGCGAATTTATCCCGAAAAATGAGAGTCCACGTATAATAAATTCGTATCTCTCGTGGAACACTACAAAAAATGCTGAGAGTACTTTTCACGGGATTATTATCTATATTTCAGCGGATTTTTTTTGCAGAAAATAAATGAAAAATAACTCTTTTTTTTCTAAAGGATTTATGAAGTTTTCTTCGTCAAGTGGAACACATATTTCCATCATATCCGTAAAATCATGTGACACTTGCCTTTTTACAAGGTATGAATATCATGGTAAAAAAATATAATGTAGTTGATAATTTCCATGCATATAATTTATTCCCCGTAAACGAGTCGCTCATTGTTATTCAGATACAATTTTTTCACGTTAAAAAAATTACACTGTTCTTTGACAGTTCTCACGTGAAAGAAGCTAGCGAATCATTAATGATGGTCAGGCCACGAGTAGGATATTTTGAAAATGCAGCCAACTTTATGGAAATTTTTTTCACATGTTATTTAATCCCTTGCAAAATTTCAGAAACCCCAGGTACGAGACAACAATAAAAATTCGTTCGAAAGTTGTCACGTATACATGAGTTTAGAAGGTGCATTGATAATTTCATTTTTTACCACATTGCCAAATGGTCGATAATGTAGGGAACATTTTCATAAAATTGGCTGGATTTTTTAAATATCCTACCTACTCCTCGCCTGAACATCGTTAAACAAGGACATAACAAAATTGGAAATTTTTTTCCGCTATAACGTGATTGATTACGGAAGAATAATGGGAAAAAATAATCAACGTTGATGTTATCTTCGAATTTTGCCAACATGAACTACTGAGGGAATAATGCTGAGTTGCTTTTGCTAGTTCAAGCATAGTACATTTTAATTTCAGGCGCCATATTTAGTAATTGGTGAACATTATTTTTACGGACAAAGAAGTATTATTGGCTATAATTCGTTCGAAAGTTGTCACGTATACATGAGTTTAGAAGGTGCATTGATAATTTCATTTTTTACCACATTGCCAAATGGTCGATAATGTAGGGAACATTTTCATAAAATTGGCTGCATTTTTTAAAATATCCTACCTACTCCTCGCCTGAACATCGTTAAACAAGGAAATAACAAAATTGGAAATTTTTTTCCGCTATGACGTGACTGATTACGGAAGAATAATGGGAAAAAATAAGCAACGTTTATATTATCTCCGAATTTTGCCAACATGAACTACTGAGGGAATAATGCTGAGTTGCTTTTGCTAGCTCAAGCATTGTACATTTTATTTTCAGGCGCCANCATAACAAAATTGGAAATTTTTTTCCGCTATAACGTGATTGATTACGGAAGAATAATGGGAAAAAATAATCAACGTTGATGTTATCTTCGAATTTTGCCAACATGAACTACTGAGGGAATAATGCTGAGTTGCTTTTGCTAGTTCAAGCATAGTACATTTTAATTTCAGGCGCCATATTTAGTAATTGGTGAACATTATTTTTACGGACAAAGAAGTATTATTGGCTATATTTCGTCCAATGAAAATGTTTGTAGATGTAAATTCTCAAGAAAACCACATTTGACATCAGATTAAGTTATTCAACAGAACAAATCAAGTATATTCAAATTCCATACGTCGGATTTTGCGGAAGGCTATATCGAATACCCAATAAATATTTCGTTCAAAAATAGTGAAAATTGTAGTACTAGATAGGTTTTTAATAAGCAAAAAANAATGACGATTTTCTGTAGGAAAAGCTAAAAATAATAATAACTTGATGTAGATCTTTATCATAGATGGCTCAATTAACGATAACATTCCAACAAATCGAAAAATCATCTTACATCCTAACCAGAAAAAACAATCATAAGTTTTCATTTTAAAAAATTTTTTTTCGCTTTTTCTAGCGAAAATCGTCATTTGTTTACTTTTTTTCATTTGTCAAAACCTATCTAGTCCTACAATTTTCCATTTTTTTGAAGGAATTTTATTTTCGGTATTCGATGTGCCCATTTGCAAAATCCTACGCATGGAATTTGAAATTACTTGATATCTTCGGTTAAAAGGGAAAAAAAAATTATTGAAAAATAAAAATTGAAGAATTTTTCTTGCTTTCACTTTTTTCAGGCATAACGAAGATATTAAAAAAAAATAGACGGATTTATCGATCAATCGGTCTGGTAATCGAAAAAAGTAATGTGACCCCCCAACCCCTTAAAAAAAAACGAAGGAAAATGAAAATTATTTCGAGAAATTTATTTACTGATGACGAAACTTTGTCTCAAAACAATTCTGTAGTGAATTGGTAAATTAGAATAACTGCATTTTGCTGAGGGTCCGTTATCGATGAATATCTTGCAAATGAAGAGAGATAGAGAAATTTTCATTAAAGCCTTATTTGTAGTTGACATTTCGCTGTATAGAAAAGATACTTATGATAATTTCGCTATCTTTCTTCATTTCCAAGATATTCATCGATGACTGACAATAAGCGAAAAGCACTTATCCTAGTTTACCCATTCACGACAGAATTCAGGAATGGTACATTTTGTATAGGTGAATGACTTCCGTAAATTTAGCGAAATCGAGTGATTTGGCGGCCATTTTGAAAACACCTAAATTATGTGCTATTTATGTGCTTTTTTTTGGTATCCGAAAAATTTTTTGCTTTGCTGGGGTAGTCGAAAATGAGGGGGGAAAAGCGTCAAAACCCATTAAACGCCATAACGGAAATTTTGGTTGGGCGGAGTAGTCCAAAGATGCATGGAAAATTATGTGCTCATCANTTTTTATGGAAAAAATAGTTGTGTTGTATTTTGTTAGAGTAAATTTAAATTATCGCGGTCAATTTACATCGACTCCATATTTAATATTTAATATTTCTTTTTGACTAGCACTGCCCTCTCATGCCAATTATCTCTTCTTTTCAATTCAGATTATTATTATTCTAACCAATTTATCACAGAGGATCACGTGTTTATGTAATCCGAAAGTTTAAACATTTGAAATGTGAAATCCAATTTAATTGAAACAATTAAACCTCCAATTAAAATTAAACCAAGTGTGTCGACAATTTATTTCATGGACCTGCAATAAAATCAACAGGTTATGGGCCCAGGCACGTGTCAACAGAGTTTTTGAGGTTAAACCTGGCTTCGTCGTATAGTCTTTTTCAGAGTTGTAAATACTGTTGCATTTCAGTGGTGGCGAGTTTGCTCGGACATTGAACTATATAAGTGGTTCGTGAGTTTGAAAAATGTCGGGATCTGTGATAAACTTTACCAGGATCGATGCATTGACGAAGGAGAACTACGACACGTGGCGGATGCAAATTGAGGCATTGTTGATCAAAAATGATCTGTGGGATTATGTGACGGGTACATTGGCTGCTCCAGTGTTAGCATCAGATGTCAATGAATTGGCTATAACTGCCCATCAGACTCAATTACAGAGATGGCAGAAAAATGACAGAAAAGCCCGTGGAGATTTAATCCTGTCAATACATCCGTCGGAGTTATAAAAGGTGAGGAACCTTGAAACCTCACGCGAAGTTTGGGTGAAGCTAGAGTCGATTTTTGCCTCAAAAGGACCGGCAAGGAAGGCAACGTATTTTAAACAATTATTTCTGACTCGAATGTCAGACGGAGGCGATGTGCGTGAGCACATGAACAAATTCTTTGATGCGGTCGACAAACTTGCGGCGATGGAAGAGAATGTCAGCGCTGATCTGTCGTCGATCATGTTACTGTACAGTCTACCTCCATCATATGGAGATTTCAGAGTGGCTATCGAGGCAAGGGACCAGATACCAGATGCTGAGGCTTTAAAAGTAAAAATACTCGAGGAATATGACGTACGGACACAAAATAACGCTGATGGAGTCATCGGAGCATTTGCGAGTCGCACCAGATTGAGCCCAAAGGGGAATGGCAATCAGAATCGAGGTTCCGGTAAGAATGATAAGAATAAAAGGGGTGTTGTTTGCTATCAGTGTAAGAAACCTGGACACATCCGACCAAAGTGTCCTGAGCGAAACGGAGGTGGTTCGCAGGAGAGAGCTAAACAAAAACAGATTACCGGACACTCGGATAGGGGTCAAAATGATAACAATGACACGTACATGGCCTGTCATGGTACCTGGAGGGAGATTTCTCCCGAAGATTCACAACAACGAGTTGGAGATGATGCAGACGAAGATGCGGTGTTAGCAAAAATGGTCGAGATGCTGAGTCGAGAAGAGGATCGAGACGAATCTGACAATGCTGCCGGAGTGGCATTTCATTCGGTCTTCGAGGAAGCTAATCAGGCAACAGGCAAGGTGGCCAGCACGGACAAGTGGATCCTCGACAGCGGGTGCACGGCCCACGTTTGTGGTACAGAGAGGTACTTCGATTGGATTGACAGCACTGTTGGTGGACGTCTGAACCTGGCCAGTAATGGTTCCAGTAAGGTGGAAGGCAGGGGCACTGTCAGACTCCCTGTTGTCAGCAATCAAGGTCGTAAGATGATAGAATTCCGTAATACTTTACTTGTACCAGATTTACGTGCCAATTTAATTTCAGTTTCTCGAATAACTGACTCTGGACGTGCAGTTGTTTTCACCAATAAAAATGCCCTGGCCAGGGCCCTGGCAATGCCCTGGTCATGGAACCTGATGGGCAGGTCAAGTTGAGGGCAGGTAGACAAGACGATCTATACTACCTTCAGGTCGGTGAGGATGAGAAAACTGAGGATTCTCATCTCGCACAGTCTCCAATAAATGTTCGACTTTGGCACGAGACGATGGGACATCTCAGTATGAGGGACCTCGGAAAGCTTCTAGGAAGAGTGAATGGCACGATTGTGCAGCCTGAGAGCGACGTGATTAGTGAGGTATGTGTCATGGGCAAGATGACCGCTACACCGTTTCCGACAGGAACTGGACCTTGTTCAGAATTACTTCGTATCGTACACTCAGACATCGTAGGGCCATTTCGAGTGAGAGCGCTGAATGGGGCAAGGTATTACGTCTCATTTATTGACGATTGCTCTCGAATATGTCAAGTTTACTTCCTGAAGGAGAAAAGCGGTGTTCTGGAGGCCTTCAAGATGTTCCACAAGAGCGCGGAGAATCAGACGGGTCACAAAATAAAAATATTCCAAACGGATGGCGGAAAGGAGTTCTGCAATAATGCCATGGATGAATATTTGAAGATTCATGGGATCGAGAGGAGGACTACAGTGCCACGAACTCCACAGCAAAATGGTGTAGCGGAGCGGATGAACCGCACGCTCCTGGATTCCGCAAGATGCTTGATGATGCAGTGGGGAATGAGTCCACATTTCTGGGCTGATGCAGTGGCCACAGCCAGTTATCTTCGGAATAGATCCCCGTCGAGCAGTATCAAGAAAAAGGTTCCCTTGGAGATCTGGACTGGACAGCTTCCAGATCTGAGTCACATCAGAGTTTTTGGATCTGAGGTACACATCCTCGATAAAGATCCAACCAAGGACAAATTAGCATCACGTTCCAAACGAGGAATCTTCATTGGGTATCCACGAGAAACTAAAGGGTATCGTGTGTGGCTACCGGACGAGCGAAAAACAGTGGTGGCGAGGGATATCAAGTTCCTGGAGTCCTCTGATAAGGAATGTAGGATCGAGAATGACGATGACCCATTCGAGCAAACGACTGACGACTTGCCAAGTCACCATGGGGTGACTGACTCTTCAGGTAGCTATAAAAGTTCGTCGAGGGGTTCGAGCACGAATAGCTCATCCCCGAGTCCAAGGGGATCTCACGTTGAAATTCCAGTTACCCGAGGACAAGTCAAGCGAGGAAGAGGAAGGCATTGCTAAGAACTGGATCCAGGGGACGTCCAGCGAAAATATATTCACATTCCAGAACGTCGACTTTGGCTGACGAATCGTAGGAGCCAGAAATTCCGACAATTGTCTTGGATGAGATCGAGAACGATGTGTTCGAGGATGCTAACGTCGGAATGAGTGTTGACGACTCAAATTTAATTCAAGAAGAAGCCTTTGCTAGTTTGTACCTGTTCTTAGGGATGGCAGAAATTTCCATCGATGAAGCCCTGGTTAGTCCTGAAAGGGAAGAGTGGAAAAATGCCATCATGGAGGAAATGAGAAGCCACATCTGTAATGACACTTGGATAGGAGTGAAACGACCGAAAGAAGTAACAGTCGTTGGGTGTCGAATGGTTCTTACGAACAAATACACTGAAGATGGACTGATCAGCAGGAGAAAAGCCAGATTGGTGGCCAAAGGATATAGTCAACGCCCTGGAGTCGACTATGATGAGACATACGCGCCAGTAGCTCGGTTGGAGACGTTGAGACTTATGTTGACACTCTCCGTTGAATTAAATCTCAAAATATGGCAGTACGATATCGTTACGGCCTACCTAAATGGGTTTATCGATGAGGAGATTTATATGGAGTTGCCTCAAATGCTAGTCGATTCACTGGAGCAGTTAGTCGAACGTGAGGGTCCCAAAAGTTCGATCAACCACAAGGTCAGGAGCATGCTGACAGATATAAATCGGGGAGGAGACTGCTGTCTACTCCAGAAGGCCCTGTATGGCCTGAAACAAGCCGGGAGGCAGTGGAACAAGAGGATTAGTGAGAAATTGTTGTCAATGGGTCTGCAACAAGCCAGAGGTGATCCCTGTCTGTTCCATGGGAAACACAATGATCACACACTCATGATCTTGATATATGTCGACGACATACTGATTGCTTCCGACGACGAGGCCTGGCGTGCAGAAATTCATGACCAATTATCCAGGGAGTTCCAGATAAAAAGTCTGGGTTTAGCCAGATACTGTTTGGGGTTGGAGATCAGGCAGGACGTCGAGAGGATTACACTCTCTCAGCATAATCACGTCAAGAATTTATTGATTCATTTTGGAATGGACAATTGTAATCCAGTGAGCACTCCAGCAGTCGTGGGTAATAAACTCGCAGAGTCGACGGAGAATGAACAGGGAGTCTGACAGTGCCCCTGCCTTCCACCTTACTGGAACCATTACTGGCCAGGTTCAGACGTCCACCAACAGTGCTGTCAATCCAATCGAAGTACCTCTCTGTACCACAAACGTGGGCCGTGCACCCGCTGTCGAGGATCCACTTGTCCGTGCTGGCCACCTTGCCTGTTGCCTGATTAGCTTCCTCGAAGACCGAATGAAATGCCACTCCGGCAGCATTGTCAGATTCGTCTCGATCCTCTTCTCGACTCAGCATCTCGACCATTTTTGCTAACACCGCATCTTCGTCTGCATCATCTCCAACTCGTTGTTGTGAATCTTCGGGAGAAATCTCCCTCCAGGTACCATGACAGGCCATGTACGTGTCATTGTTATCATTTTGACCCCTATCCGAGTGTCCGGTAATCTGTTTTTGTTTAGCTCTCTCCTGCGAACCACCTCCGTTTCGCTCAGGACACTTTGGTCGGATGTGTCCAGGTTTCTTACACTGATAGCAAACAACACCCCTTTTATTCTTATCATTCTTACCGGAACCTCGATTCTGATTGCCATTCCCCTTTGGGCTCAATCTGGTGCGACTCGCAAATGCTCCGATGACTCCATCAGCGTTATTTTGTGTCCGTACGTCATATTCCTCGAGTATTTTTACTTTTAAAGCCTCAGCATCTGGTATCTGGTCCCTTGCCTCGATAGCCACTCTGAAATCTCCATATGATGGAGGTAGACTGTACAGTAACATGATCGACGACAGATCAGCGCTGACATTCTCTTCCATCGCCGCAAGTTTGTCGACCGCATCAAAGAATTTGTTCATGTGCTCACGCACATCGCCTCCGTCTGACATTCGAGTCAGAAATAATTGTTTAAAATACGTTGCCTTCCTTGCCGGTCCTTTTGAGGCAAAAATCGACTCTAGCTTCACCCAAACTTCGCGTGAGGTTTCAAGGTTCCTCACCTTTTATAACTCCGACGGATGTATTGACAGGATTAAATCTCCACGGGCTTTTCTGTCATTTTTCTGCCATCTCTGTAATTGAGTCTGATGGGCAGTTATAGCCAATTCATTGACATCTGATGCTAACACTGGAGCAGCCAATGTACCCGTCACATAATCCCACAGATCATTTTTGATCAACAATGCCTCAATTTGCATCCGCCACGTGTCGTAGTTCTCCTTCGTCAATGCATCGATCCTGGTAAAGTTTATCACAGATCCCGACATTTTTCAAACTCACGAACCACTTATATAGTTCAATGTCCGAGCAAACTCGCCACCACTGAAATGCAACAGTATTTACAACTCTGAAAAAGACTATACGACGAAGCCAGGTTTAACCTCAAAAACTCTGTTGACACGTGCCTGGGCCCATAACCTGTTGATTTTATTGCAGGTCCATGAAATAAATTGTCGACACACTTGGTTTAATTTTAATTGGAGGTTTAATTGTTTCAATTAAATTGGATTTCACATTTCAAATGTTTAAACTTTCGGATTACATAAACACGTGATCCTCTGTGATAAATTGGTTAGAATAATAATAATCTGAATTGAAAAGAAGAGATAATTGGCATGAGAGGGCAGTGCTAGTCAAAAAGAAATATTAAATATTAAATATGGAGTCGATGTAAATTGACCGCGATAATTTAAATTTACTCTAACAAAATACAACACAACTATTTTTTCCATAAAAATAATTTTTGTTGGTTAATATTGATGAGCACATAAATCTCTAGTCATTTATAAGTCCAAGTTAATAGACATAATACGGGAGCTGTATCATGTGACTTGGTCTGTCCTTGATAAAAAATACAACATCCCGATTTTTTCCATACAAATCATTTTCATTGGCTAATATTGATGGGCACATAATCTCCAGTATTAAGTCCAATATATATGCTGATGAGAGTCGGCAAGTCTTATGTCTTTTGATAATACACACATTTGCTAATTTTGTACAATAGATGACATATCTCGAGGCATAATGATCAGAAGGAGAAGGTTCATTGATAACAAATAAATCAACACGTTGCTATTGGCAATAAAAATCATTTGTGCTTACGAATATTGATGAGCACATAATTTTCCATGCATTTTTCGACTACTCCGCCCAACCAAAATTCCCGTTATGGCGTTTTATTGGTTTCGACGCTTTTCCCCCCTCATTTTCCACTACCCCAGCATAGCAAAAAATTTTTGGATACCAAAAAACAAAAGCACATAATTGTAGTGTTTTCAAAATGGCCGCCAAATCACTCGATTTCGCTAAATTAACGGAGGTCTAGTAATAACCACTTTGAGTTATCGTAGTACTTACCAAGGAGTCCAAACACGCATATTTCTTTCTTCTGTCCTATTGGGTAGACTTGGGGATATCACGATCTCTATAATTTTTATAGCGCCCACGTTTCTGTGGTTCTTTGTCCATCATCTTTTTTTTAATTAAAAAATGAAAAATTAGTTGCATTCTGATCCAAGAAAATACCAATGACAAGAGCTATTATCGAATTCTCCTTTCGTTATTGTGTCATCATTGCAAAATAACAACTAACGAAAATACAAAAATCAAGGGATTGATATAATTTATACAATACCATCAATTTTAATTGCCATGTACGCAACTTTATCCCCTCCAAAAGAAAGTTTATGAAAATATTAAAATCTCTTAGTGCTGAGCATAATAGTTACAACGTCAACAAGGGAATGTTTACTTACCAATTGGGGTTATGCGGGGATAATCCCTATTTGAATAGTCCTAATTTAAATCACTGGAATACTGATTTCGTCATTATTATTTCAATAAATTTTCCAACAAGAAACAACTATATACCACAACAGTCACTATTTCTCAAAAAAACAAAACAATGTTAGAGCAATAATGAGTATGCACTTGCATACGAATCCGTTAATGACAACGAGTGACGAAGGACGCCTGCTGCGCGCGCATCAGCAAGGGGCACTGATCTCTATATAACTGGATAGCTGATACCTATGCTCCCACCACTCTCAAAGTGAGGCGAATTGAAGTGTCAGCCAGCGCTGCCGTATAGTAGCTCAGATACTAAAGATGACGTCAGTGCGCATGCGCGCCGCAGTGGGGGGCCACGTGCTCGGGAAATTGCCGTGGAAACATTCTCCGTCCCAAATTGTAAATAATAATTGAAAAAGGTAAAATTAGTATAGTATACTCAATCAATAAATTCCGATCAGTCTAGGTGTATTATAGTTTAATAAATACAAAAAAATTTCGAACGAATAAATTCAGTTGAATATTTATTTTGAGTTTCCCAATTTCCTGAATACATTAATTTCCTTAAAGTAGNCTCAAAGTGAGGCGAATTGAAGTGTCAGCCAGCGCTGCCGTATAGTAGCTCAGATACTAAAGATGACGTCAGTGCGCATGCGCGCCGCAGTGGGGGGCCACGTGCTCGGGAAATTGCCGTGGAAACATTCTCCGTCCCAAATTGTAAATAATAATTGAAAAAGGTAAAATTAGTATAGTATACTCAATCAATAAATTCCGATCAGTCTAGGTGTATTATAGTTTAATAAATACAAAAAAATTTCGAATGAATAAATTCAGTTGAATATTTATTTTGTGTTTCCCAATTTCCTGAATACATTAATTTCCTTAAAGTAGCTCATCAGTAGGCTACAAGTTCATAATAACCACACTATAGATGTCGAGATTTTCAATTATTAAATTTTTCCATTAAATTACGTGAGAAAATTTATAAAAAATTCATACACAATCAGCATCATTCCAATTACATTTTTCAACATATTATTTTCTTTTCAAACATCTCCGTTTTATAAATAAATAATGGATATTGTTTAAAAAACGGTCATTCATGTTGTATCATATGTCAAAAAATTTCTTGATTTTTTTTATATTTTGAGTTAAAAATTCCGATTTCAATCTTGCTCTGCAACAAAGTTATGGACTTTGACATAAGACAGTGGGTTAAATCCTGATTTTTCAAAATTGATTTTTTGAAAAAACTAAAACGTCAATTAAATCTAGCAAAAAATTACGATTAAAAAAATCTAATAACATTCTTTGGCGATTCTTTGTAATTTTTAAAAATTCAATTTTTTCAATTATTAACGATTATACAATTCATTAATAATACAATATTAATAACAATTGTACTAATTTTGACATTCCTCCATGCTTCGGCATCCTTTCGCATTTATAGACAATGTCAGCTTTCACTGATTATTAATAAAAGTTCGTCTGTTATTCTGGATGTCTTACACGGTAAAATATCCTATGATATTTCCCAATGCTCTCGGTAAATTTAGCACTGCCCAACTACCTGCAGCTGACACGGACATGCGTACTAAAGAGAATCTTAGTTCGCTGACTACTATCCGGAGGCGCTGCGTACCTCTGTAATAAACTCACTGGCTGCCATAGGGATCGGCTATCCAGTTATATAGAGATCAGTGCCCCTTGCTGATGCGCGCGCAGCAGGCGTCCTTCGTCACTCGTTGTCATTAACGGACTCGTATGCAAGTGCATACTCATTATTGCTCTAACATTGTTTTGTTTTTTTGAGAAATAGTGACGGTTGTGGTATATAGTTGTTTCGTGTTGGAAAATTTATTGAAATAATGACGATATCAGTATTCCAGTGATTTAAATTGGGACATTCAAATAGGGATTATCCCCGCATAACCTCAGTTGGTAAGTAAACATTCCCTTGTTGACGTTGTAACTATTATGCTCAGCACTAAAAGATTTTAATATTTTTATAAACTTTCTTTTGGAGGGGATAAAGTTGCGTACATGGCAATTAAAATTGATGGTATTGTATAAATTCTATCAATCCCTTGATTTTTGTATTTTCGTTAGTTGTTATTTTGCAATGATGACACAATAACGAAAGGAGAATTCGATAATAGCTCTTGTCATTGGTATTTTCTTGGATCAGAATGCAACTAATTTTTTATTTTTTTATTAAAAAAAAGATGATGGACAAAGAACCACAGAAACGTGGGCGCTATAAAAATTATGGAGATCGTGATATCCCCAAGTCTACCCAATAGGACAGAAGAAAGAAATATGCGCGTTTGGACTCCTTGGTAAGTACTATGATAACTCAAAGTGGTTATTACTAGACCTCCGTAAATTTAGCGAAATCGAGTGATTTGGCGGCCATTTTGAAAACACTTAAATTATGTGCTGTTGTTTTTTGTATCCAAAAATTTTTTGCTATGCTGGGGTAGTGGAAAATGAGGGGGGGAAAGCGTCGAAACCAATTAAACGCCATAACGGGAATTTTGGTTGGGCGGAGTAGTCGAAAAATGCATGGAAAATTATGTGCTCGTCAATATTCGTAAGCACAAATGATTTTTATTGCCAATAGCAACGTGTTGAATTATTTGTTATCAATGAATCTTCTTCTTCTCCTATGTCTACTGAATCGGATTTATAAATGCCTCGAGATTAATGTGCCCATCAATATTAGCTAACAAAAATGATTTTTATGGAAAAAATAGTTGTGTTGTATTTTTTATCAAAGACAGACCGAGTCACATGACTTAGGCCCACAGACTAGACACAGCGCACGCATTATGCCTATTGACTTGGACTTATAAATGACTGGAGATTTATGTGCCCATCAATATTAACCAACAACAGTGATTTTTAAATAAAAAATCATGGTGTTGTATTTTTTATCAAGGACAGACCAAGTCACATGACACAGCTCCCGTATTATGTCTATTAACTTGGACTTATAAATGACCAGAGATTTATGTGCTCATCAATATTAGCCAATGAAAATGATTTGTATGGAAAAAATAGTTGCGTTGTATTTTTTATCAAAGACAGACCGAATCACATGACATAGGTCCCGTATTATGTCTATTAACTTGGACTTATAAATGACCAGAGATT
>NW_021680449.1:121332-121922 GCF_001412515.2 Diachasma alloeum | reverse complement strand
CCATAAAAATCATTTTTGTTGGTTAATATTGATCAGCACATAAATCTCTAGTCATTTATAAGTGCAAGTTAATAGACATAATGCGGGAGCTGTGTCATGTGACTTGGTCTGTCCTTGATAAAAAATACAACACCCCTATTTTTTCCATACAAATCATTTTCATTGGCTAATATTGATGAGCACATAAATCTCCCGTCATTTTTAAGTCCAAGTCAATAGACATAATTCATGCGCTGTGTCTAGTCTGAGGGCCAATGTCATATGACGCGGTCTGTCTTTGATAAAAAATACAACACCATGATTTTGTTATTTAAAAATCACGGTTGTTGGCTATTATTGATCAGCACATAAATGTACAGTCATTTATAATTCCAAGTCAATAGACATAATGCATGTGCTGTGTCTAGTCTGTGGGTCTATGTCATGTAACCCGGTCTGTCGTTGATAAAAAATACAACACAACTATTTTTTTCATAAAAATCATTTTTGTTGGTTAATATTGATGGGCACATAAATCTCTAGTCATTTATAAGTCCAAGTTAATAGACATAATACGGGAGCTGTGTCATGTGACTTGGTCTGTCCTTGAT
>NW_021680449.1:117857-121302 GCF_001412515.2 Diachasma alloeum | reverse complement strand
GCACATAAATCTCCAGTCATTGATAAGTCCAAGTCAATAGACATACTGCGTGAGCTGAGTCTAGTCTGTGAGCCTAAGTCATGTGACTCGGTCTGTCTTTCATAAAAAATAAAACACAACTATTTTTTCCATACAAATCATTTTTATTGGTTAATATTGATGAGCACATAAATCTTTCGTCATTTTTAAGTCCAAGTCAATAGACAGAATTCATGCGCTATGTCTAGTCTGGGGGCCAATGTCATGTGACTCGGTCTGTCTTTGATAAAAAATACAACACCATGATTTTTTATTTAAAAATCACTGTTGTTGGCTAATATTGATCAGCATATAAATGTACAGTAATTTAAAAGTCCAAGTCAATAGACATAATTTATGCGCTGTGTCTAGTCTGTGGGCCTAAATCATGCGACTCGGTCTGTCTTTGATAAAAAATACAACACAACCATTTTTCCCGTACAAATCATTTTGGTTGGTTAATATTGATGAGCACATAAATCTCCAGTCATTGATAAGTCCAAGTCAATAGACATACTGCGTGAGCTGAGTCTAGTCTGTGAGCCTAAGTCATGTGACTCGGTCTGTCTTTGATAAAAAATTCAACACAACTATTTTTTCCATACAAATCATTGTTGTTGGTTAATATTGATGAGCACATAAATCTCTAGTCAATTATAAGTCCAAGGCAATGGACATAATGCGTGCGCTGTGTCTAGTCTGTTGGCCTAAGTCATGTGACTCGGTCTGTCGTTGATAAAAAATACAACACAACTATTTTTTCCATAAACATCATTTTTGTTGGTTAATATTGATGGGCACATAAATCTCCAGTCATTTATAAGTCCAAGTCAATAGACATACTGCGCGAGCTGAGTCTAGTCTGTGAGCCTAAGTCCTGTGACTAGGTCTGTCTTTGATAAAAAATACAGCACAACTATTTTTGCCATAAAAATCATTTTTGTTAACTAATATTGATGGGCACATTAATCTCGAGGCATTTATAAATCCGATTCAGTTGACATAGGAGAAGAAGAAGATTCATTGATAACAAATAAATCAACACGTTGCTATTGGCAATAAAAATCATTTGTGCTTACGATTATTGATGAGCACATAATTTTCCATGCATCTTTGGACTACTCCACCCAACCAAAATTCCCGTTATGGCGTTTAATGGATTTCGACGCTTTTCCCCCCTCATTTTCCACTACCCCAGCAAAGCAAAAAATTTTTGGATACCAAAAAAAAAGCACATAAATAGCACATAATTTAGGTGTTTNAAAGCAAAAAATTTTTGGATACCAAAAAAAAAGCACATAAATAGCACATAATTTAGATGTTTTCAAAATGGCCGCCAAATCACTCGATTTCGCTAAATTTACGGAGATCATTCACCTATACAGTGTCCCATTCCTGAATTCTGTCGTGAATTGGTAAACTAGGATAAGTGCTTTTCGCTTATTGTCAGTCATCGATGAATATCTTAGACATGAAGAAAGCGAAATTATCATAAGTATCTTTTCTATACAGCGAAATGTCAACCACAAATAAGGTTTTAATGAAAATTTCTCTATCTCTCTTCATTTGCAAGATATTCATCGATAACTGACCATCAGCAAAATGCAGTTATTCTAATTCACCAATTCACTACAGAATTGTTTTGAGACAAAGTTTCGTCATCAGTAAATAAATTTCTCGAAATAATTTTCATTTTCCTTCGTTTTTTTTTAATGGGTTGGAGGGTCACATTACTTTTTTCGAGTACCAGACCGATTGATCGATAAATCGGTCTATTTTTTTTCAATTTCTTCGTTATGCCTGAAAAAAGTGAAAGCAAGAAAAATTCTTCAATTTTTATTTTTTAATAATTTTTTTTTCCTTTTTAATCGAAGATAGCAAGTAATTTCAAATTCTATGCGTAGCATTTTGCAAATGGGCATATCGAATACCCAAAATAAAATTCCTTCAAAAAAAAGGAAAATTGTAGGACTAGATAGGTTTTTACAAATGAAAAAATGTAAACAAAAGACGATTTTCGCTAGAAAAAGCGAAAAAATAATTTTTTGATGGAAACTTATGATTGTTTTTTTTCGGTTAGAATGTCAGATGATTTTTCGATTTGCTGGAATGTTATTGTTAATTGAGCCGTCTATGATAAAGATCTACATCAAGTTATTATTATTTTTAGCTTTTCCTACAGAAAATCGTCATTCTCATTTTTTTTTGCTTATTAAAAATCTATCTAGTACTACAATTTTCATTATTTTTGAACGAAATATTTGTCGGGTTTTCGATATGTCCTTCCGCAAAATCCGACGTATGGAATTTGAATAGACTTGATTTGTTCTGTTGAATAACTTAATCTGATGTCAAATTTGGTTTTCTTGAGAATTTACATCTTCAAACATTTTCATTGGACGAAATATAACCAATAATACTTCTTTGTCTGTAAAAATAATGTTCACCAATTACTAAATATGGCGCCTGAAAATAAAATGTACAATGCTTGAGCTAGCAAAAGCAACTCAACATTATTCCCTCAGTAGTTCATGTTGGCAAAATTCGGCGATAACATAAACGTTGATTATTTTTTCCCATTATTGTTCCGTAATTAGTCACTTCATAGCGGAAAAAAATTTCCAATTTTGTTATTTCCTTGTTTAACGATGTTCAGGCGAGGAGTAGGTAGGATATTTAAAAAATGCAGCCAATTTTATGAAAATGTTCCCTACATTATCGACCATTTGGCAATGTGGTAAAAAATGAAATTATCAATGCTCCTTCTAAACTCATGTATACGTGACAACTTTCGAATGAATTTTTATTGTTGTCTCGTACCTGGGGTTTCTGAAATTTTGCAAGGGATTAAATAACATGTGAAAAAAATTTCCATAAAGTTGGCTGCATTTTCAAAATATCCTACTCGTGGCCTGACCATCATTAACGATTCGCTAGCTTTTTTCACGTGAGAGCTGTCAAAGAACGGTGTAATTTTTTTAACGTGAAAAAATTATATCTGAATAACAATGAGCGACTAGTTCACGGGGAATAAATTATATGCATGGAAATGATCAACTACATTATATTTTTTTACCATGATTTTCACACCGTGTAAAAAGACAAGTGTCAAATGATTTTAAGGATATGATGGAAATATGTGTTCCACTTGACGAAGAATACTTCATAAATCGTTTAGGAAAAAAAGAGTTATTTTTCATTTATTTTCTGCAAAAAAAAATCCGCTGAAATATAGATAATAATCCCGTAAAAAGTACTCTCAGCATTTTTTGTAGTGTTCCAAGAGAAATACGAATTTATTATACGTGGACTCACATTTTTCAGGATAAATTCGCCGGACTTCGTGTATAGACTCGCCGTATTTCTATACGCATTTCTCTTGAGCGTATAGGAATAATTCGTATAGAATGATCAGAAACCCCTATAC
>NW_021680449.1:116710-117832 GCF_001412515.2 Diachasma alloeum | reverse complement strand
GCTGAGCGTATAGGAATAATTCGTATAGAATGATCAGAAACCCCAATACGATTCCCAGGCGAATGGATAGAAACCTCGTGTATAGAATCGCCGGATTTCTATACGCATTTCTCTCGAGCGTATAGGAATAAATCGTATAGAATAATCCCTATAGAAACCCCTATACGATTCCCAGGCGAATGAATAGAAACCTCGTGTATAGAATCGCCGGATTTCTATACGCATTTCTCTTGAGCGTATGGGCATAAATCGTATAGAATAATCCCTATAGAAACCTCTATACGATTCCCAGAGGAATGAATAGAAACCTCCTGTATAGATTCGCCGGATTTCTATACGCATTTCTCTTGAGCGTATAGGAATAAATCGTATAGAATCATCCCTATAGAAACCCCTATACGATTCCCAGGCGAATGGATAGAAACCTCGTGTATAGAATCGCCGGATTTCTATACGCATTCTTCCCGAGCGTATAGGAATAAATCGTATAGAATAATCCATATAAATTCCCCTATACGATTCCCAGGCGAATGNAAATATGTGTTCCACTTGACGAAGAATACTTCATAAATCGTTTAGGAAAAAAAGAGTTATTTTTCATTTATTTTCTGCAAAAAAAAATCCGCTGAAATATAGATAATAATCCCGTAAAAAGTACTCTCAGCATTTTTTGTAGTGTTCCAAGAGAAATACGAATTTATTATACGTGGACTCACATTTTTCAGGATAAATTCGCCGGACTTCGTGTATAGACTCGCCGTATTTCTATACGCATTTCTCTCGAGCGTATTGGAATAAATCATATAGAATAATCCCTATAGAAACCCCTATACGATTCCCAGGCAAATGGATAGAAACCTCGTGTTTAGAATCGCGCGATTTCTATACGCATTTCTCTCGAGCGTATTGGAATAAATCATATAGAATAATCCCTATAGAAACCCCTATACGATTCCCAGGCGAATGGATAGAAACCTCGTGTATAGAATCGCCGGATTTCTATAAGCATTTCCCTCGAGCGTATGGGAATAAATCTTATAGAATAATCTCTATAGAAACCCCTATACGATTCCCAGGCGAATGAATAGAAACCTCGTGTATAGATTCGCCGGATTTCTATAC
>NW_021680449.1:62786-116414 GCF_001412515.2 Diachasma alloeum | reverse complement strand
TCGCCGGATTTCTATACGCATTTCTCTCGAGCGTATTGGAATAAATCATATAGAATAATCCTTATAGAAACCCCTATACGATTCCCAGGCGAATGGATAGAAACCTCGTGTATAGAATCGCCGGATTTCTATACGCATTTCTCTCGAGCGTATAGGAATAAATCGTATAGAATGATCCCTATAGAAACCCCTTTACGATTCCCAGGCGAATGGATAGAAACCTCGTGTATAGAATCGCCGGATTTCTATACGCATTTCTCTCGAGCGTATAGGAATAAATCGTATAGAATAATCCCTATAGAAACCCCTATACGATTCCCAGGCGAATGGGTAGCAACCTCTTGTATAGAATGGCCGGATTTCTATACGCATTTCTCTCGAGCGGATAGGAATAAATCGTATAGAATAAAAATTCACGTATAGAATGCGATGAAAAAGTATTCGTATAGAAAAACTTCGTATAGAAAATTTTCGTATAGAAAAGTCCGAATATCATATACGAAAAACCTATAGAAATCGTATAGGATCATTCTATACACAATTCGTATAGAAAAGTTCTATACGATNCGTATAGAAAATTTTCGTATAGAAAAGTCCGAATATCCTATACGAAAAACCTATAGAAATCGTATAGGATCATTCTATACACAATTCGTATAGAAAAGTTGTGTACGATTTTTTCATACGTGGTGTAGCCGGAAGTGTCTCAACAATTGCTTCAAATTGATCACGAAAGGAAGACAGTAAATATGGGATAGCAAATCTACATCACTACACATTGTCATTCGCAATGACGCCAAAAATTCGTTCATATTGCGACAATGGCGTTACGATCAATTGATGATTTTCTGGACTTTGTGTGAATGCAGTTTTGTGAGTGTTTTGTGAGTGTAGAGGAGTTGATTAGAAAGAGTCTGGTTAAATGTATTGGAATGATCCGGAAATGATAGGAGAGGACAGGGAGAAATAGACTTATCTTTTGTAAGTCCTATGAGTTGATTCCATAGATTGTGGACATGCTGGATTCCCTATCCGGTGGGTCATCTTGAAGTAGTTATTCCTCCCGATACACCTTTCGATTTTAAACGCGTTTACGGTTTATTTTGCACTAATAAATCACGCACTTCTGACACTAATGTAAAGAATGGGCACATTTTATAATAACTAACTGTTTATTAAAGATTTTGGGGCGAAATAAATAATAAAAAGAAATACAAAAAGAATTGACGCGTCCGCGGACTAGAAAACAAGATAAAAGAATAACGGGAAAGAAAGAGACGATCGTACATGAAGGTGGTTGAGACGGAGGAAAAGGGCAAATACGTAACAGTATAAATGATTTAGTCGGGGGAATAATATTAATAAATACTGTTTATTATTATAGTAACCAAATCTGTAGTATAAACTCCTTGATCTCTCTCTGGATAGCAACAGTCCAAGCTTCACACTTACTCAACACTCGGCGTCCGGCTTTCCTCACACACATACTCTCTCACACATAGATTTATCAGTGGCAGTACTGTAGAGAAAAATACAAATGTATCAAATACTCAACAATTGGATCGAGTAAATCCTGAATCATGTCTCGATATTGGAGAGGGATCCTTCTAGGTGTTTGTTAGTTGGTTCAGAATTTTCGATGACAATCTGATGTTTGATGTCTCAATAGCGTCCCAAATCGTCATTATTCTTAGGGAAAACATGTTGAAATTTGATGAGAAACTTCTTCAGATTGTTCTTTCGCTAATGGTTCAAGTCGATTGAAGGTGTGTTAAATAATTCCGAAAAAAATTCAGGCAAATGATTTGTTCATGTTTAAGGAACTTGTTGTGTTATTTCTCGAACTGCAACAGTCTTCGTACAGCTTGTAGGGTCAAATTTTTCCTTCAAAATGTCTTCAAAATTACTCAGAACTCCTGATTCATGCAGGAAGTCCAATCCCAGGATGCAATCCTCGAGGATATCAGCCAAAACTAGATTGAGACTGATGGACAGTCCTCCGATATAAATCTTTGTATTTGGAATGGAATGGTGACGAAAAGGTGTCCTGCCAACAGTTAGAATTTTTATAGGTTGATGGACTCGTTTGAAAGCTTCGGATTTTTTGTCGAAAAATTTTGGATTCAAAATGGAAATATTAAAAGCTGTATCAATCAACATATTGCATTTCTTCTTGTCAATTTCTCCTGTCAATTTCAGAGTTAAATCCACCAATTGTTTGTCGATAATAGAGTGATAGCATCTGTTGAGAACGCCTTGTTTACCAGTCAATCCGTACCCCACCGAATTGACTGTAATTAGTTTTCCTGTCGGATGTTCTGGGTAAGTTGAGGATTGGCAGTTTCAACATAAGAATCAATGTTATTTACACATCAGCAACGTTGATTTCTGATCGTTGGAATAGGCCTTGATCGAGACGTGTTAGTTTTCCCTGAGGGATGAGCTGTGGAGTTCTTGCAAAATTTTTTGTTGGTATTACTTCTGCATTAGGTAGGTCCATGGAAGGAATATTTTGAACTCTACATTTGCAGTGTTCTATTCTGATGGGATAGGTGATGGAACATTCGTGCGAATTTTTTCAGAATTTTCAAATTGTTCTTGAGACCGCACGCGGCTCTCGAAATTTCATATAATATAGATACGTAGAAAAAAGGAAAAAGTTTACATTCATTATTGCACATGGAAATTATGCGAATTTCAGAATTCTCTTTCCCAGCATTCATCACGAGGAGCCTAAGAATATGAGTATAATTTTTTGCATTTTTTCTACTCATGTTTCATGGCATAAAAAAGTACGAAATTAGCTGAAAATCGAAGTTTTGGAGGGCTTGTAAAAGCGTTCCAAATTATTCGATTTCCTTTCCGATTCGCCTCCACTGTTATCCAACTATTGTACTGTCATCTTAAATGAAAAAGAAGTGTTTTTTTACATTGTGAATAAAGCAAAACTGCATTTGAAAATGTTGAAATTTCTGGGCAGCAGCAGGTGCTCGGATTATCCGGTCCTCTTGTTGAGAGCTGTAAAATAAAATGGAGAGGGTCAGGTAACCGTCTGACCCTTTTCTCGGACGAGACGAAATCTTTGATTACAGCCAATAAATAAAAGTGTACTCTTTATTTTCCATAAATGAATTCTTAATTTTTCAATGATTTCGATGAAAAATTTATATATTGGAATGCTTCATATCATGACGAATCTAATAAAACTTGATTCGTAGAAATAGCTCAATTTGAAGCGAGCTCACTACATTTCAATCCCTATGGAATTTCAGTGAATATCGATAATTACAAAGTTTTGTCATGCTATCATGCAAATACTTCATGATATAAGTAAAAAACCGTCCAAACTATAAGTCATTCGCATTGCAGTATGGAGTCAAGGGGTTAATTGAGGGATACATGAAGGCGTAGGAAATGATGTGAAAAGGGAAAAAATTTTCGGTCGTTTAGCCATGTTATAGCATGGGAAAATGGCCGAGTATAAATTCCCTCACTATATACAGGTCAGATGAAATTAAGTAGGAGAGATGATACGATTGGCGAACAGTTATTTATTCATTTATGTTGTAATGACAAACATTTTTACAGGAGGAGAACCAAAGTCCATAGTTCGCAACGTATTCATTAGTTATACCGCAAACTGTCGTGATTCAGAATTATCGGGTACTAGCTACGGACCCCGGCTTCGCTCGGGCAAAATAGAAAAAAATGAATATCGAGATTATGTTACATGTGTAATTATTCTCGATTTTTTTAGAATACTCCAGAATTTTCTTCATCATCAGACATCAGAATCATGAGCCTTCACTTTCCCAGTCGTGGATCGACGGTGTTTATTCTCGACGTCTTCTCTACACCCTGTACGTAAACTCAAGATTCAAGAGTCTTTGCTCCGCTACGTGTGTTCTAGAAAAATCAGTGAATTTTCTCGAATTTTCTATAAAACTGGAGAATTTCTGCCAATTTTCTCGAAAACCTGAGAATATTCTCAGAAACTTGAGAATGTTCTGGATTTTTTCAGAAAATTCTGGAATTTTCTAGAAAGTTCTAGAATTTTCTAGAAGTTTTTACGTTGCATACTGAACTATGCAATGCAGCGCAATAAATTTTAATCGTGAGTTTTCAATCTGTCGATCGTGAATCAACGGTGTTTATTTTCGACGTCCCCTCCACACCCTCCACGCAAACCCAAGGCGAAACCCCAATACTTTAGAGTGGGAGGTTCGAGAGCCTTTGGTCTGCCAGGTATACGCCGATTATGCTCATCGTTATAAAATTGGAAAATCTTCTCGAATATTCTAGAACAATCGGTGAATTTTCTCGAATTTTCTATAAAACTGGAGAATTTTTTTCAATTTTCTCGAAAAAAATTTCAAAAACTTGAGAATATCCTACATTTCGCTGGAAAATTCTAGAATTTTCCAGAAATTTCCAGAATATTCTAGAAGTTTGTATATTGCATAATGAACTATGCAACGCAGTGTAACAAATTCTTATCGTGAGCTTTTGCTCTGCTGATCGTAAATCGACGGTGTTTATTTTCGACGTCCCCTCCACACCCTCCACGTAAACCCAAGGTGAAACCGCCATACTTTAGAGTGGGAGGTTCGAGAGCCTTTGCTCTGCCAGGTGTGCGCCGACTATGCTCATTGTCATAGAACTGGAAAATTTTCTTCAATATTCTAGAAAAATCGGTGAATTTTCTCGAATTTTCTATAAATTTTCTCGAAAATTTGAAATTTTTTCCGAAAACTCGAGAATATCCTAGATTTCTCTAGAAAGTTCTATAATTTTCCAGAAAGTTCTAGAATTTTAGGGTGGGAGGTTCGAGAGCTTTTGCTCTGCCAGGTGTGCATCGACTATTCGCGATCGCAACGTAGATGTGGGAGCCATCAAGCGGTCTCTAAACTAACTACTCTTGGGGGGCAACCAACGAGATCCCTCGGAGGGAACCAATGATGGAGTTCAACAAATGAGATCAAAGAGAATCCAGTGATCTCATTGATTGTCCGCCAAGACTAGTTAGTGGAGAGATCACTTGATGGCTCCCACATCTACGTTGCGATCACGAATGCTCATCGTTATAAAACTGGAAAATTTTTTCGAACATTCTAGAAAATTCTAGAAAAATCTCTGAATTTTCTCGAAAATTCGAAAAAAAAATCATAAACTTGAGAATATCCTAGATTTCTCTAGAAAGTTCCGGATTTCTCCAGAAAGTTCCAAAAACTTCTAGAATTTTCTAAAAGTTTCCACGTTGCATACTGAACTGTGCAACGCAGCGCAATAAATTATAGCCTCAAGCCATCTGGGGAAGTTAAAGTCCGCTGAGGTAGAGCAATTCATCTGTTTTTTTCATTCGAAAATTACACCATCGATATTTCATCATTGACTCTCAAATGATTTGATGGTTTATAAAAGATAAAGATTATACATATTATTATTGTATAAGCACATACGCCCGAGACAAGAATATGAGTTGTGGTATATTTTGGGAATATTCCAAAATTGTCATCCGTTCGGAAACTTACTACCGATGAGATTAGTAGAAATGCAAAGGAAACACTGTGAAAAAATCGTATAGAGATGTTGTATAGGACGTTTCTATAAGGTGATTTTATCGGAATCCTATAGGTTGTGACGTGTTATTTTCCGTCACAGATGGCATTTCTTTATTCGACCGTTTCGCGTGTGGGTTTCCAATTTAAAAATCACCAGAGGGGAAGTCACCAACCGACAGCGAGAGTCACGAGAGAGGTTCAGTATATTTTGTTAATTATTTGTTTTGTATTGCCTTCTGTATTGTGTGAATCGAATCTGGCGCCGACATCGTGGGACTGAGGTGACAATGTCTCCGGGAATCGTCGAGGGACTTCGGGACACTTCGAGTTCGTGATGAGAGCCTCATGGGTCTTCGGATTGCCAGAGGTCGCCAGCTCTCGGGCAACTCTAGGGGAAACGTGACGTAGGAGCCCGGTTGGTTCAATGTGGAAGGGGAAGTGAAGGATTTCACCGAGATCAGAAGGAGGTTGAGTTGGATCGTCCTTTGGTGACAAAATGGTCTGGAGAATGATTTGGAAGGAGGTCAGAGGATATTTGGATTTATTTGATACTCTGGGATAAATTGTTTTTTATTAAATAACGTCTGAGAAGTCACTGCGCATGCGCCGACGGACTTGGTTCGGCCATGTGAGCGACAGAGTCTAGTTGTTTGGAAACGGATTGGAGGAGTGAACGGAACGAGCAGCCAATGAGCGTCGTTGCCGCGTTTTCACGGTCCAGCGTGGTGTCGCTGGGAAAACGAACCTCACTTCCCGTTTGGTGGTTTCAACACACGTTGTCTTTGAGCAATTTGTGGAATTCAATTGCGTTAATTTTGGAGTTTTGGGGAGCCTGAAGGTGATCTGGAAGGAGAATCAGACCTGTGGAGGAGGCCCCGAGTGGATTTGTCCGGAGGAAAGTCCCAAGGACTCGGAATTGAGTAGTTTTTGAGACGTTTTCCGGGGGCATCGAGGTGGACTGCTGGGTGAGCGTGATGGCTACGACTCTGTATGACGCATCTGTGTAAATTTGTTGTGAGTAGAACTCTGGCCAATTTTAGAATTTTGAATAGATGTTCCGTGCATCTTAGTCCCGTAGGACTTTTAGAGTTTCGAGATAATTGCCGGATAGAGTCCTAGTCACTCTGATCAGTACTTGATTAGTGGGTCTTTTCCGTCTCTCTCTCGTGCGTAATTGGAATCATTGTATTTGATCATTCGATTTCGGTTGTCTCGCGACATTGAGTCATTTCGTAGAGTTTCGGGCTCTCGGGTTTCATGTTGCGAGTAACGATTATTTTGTTGTTGAAAATGAGTTAGTGTTGCGTCTAAATTAATTTGTGTTAGACGAACGCTCTCTCTGTCGGTTAATATTCAGTGAAGGACATTGAACATAGGTCTTTTGCGTCTCGTGACCTTGCTTCGTTTCGCTGGCCCGTTGTCTTGAGTTTTCGTATTTGTTTCGGACAGCCAGCTTTACTTGTCACGTAGACAAATTCTTGGGTTTCGATCGTTCAGTGTTGTTCAATCTACATGATTATTGTTGACGATATTTTGATTCTGGTTTTATTTTTCTTTTCTCTTTGACATTGGTTATTCTTGACTTTTGGGGTGGTTAGATCTTTCAATTTAACGATCGGAATCTCTTTTGACTAAATTGACTAAGTATATTACTTCTTTATTTTCCTATCAGAATCCTTTATTCCTTGGACAATTGTAGAATCAGTAACTATCGAAGCCTCATGATCGTTGATCGATCGAAACAACCGAAGGGGGTTTTCCAAAGAGATTGATTCGTTTTATTTGTATTGAGTCGCCTAAGTCTGATTAAATATTGTGATTTTTCCCCCGCAATCTTGAGTTAACTTTATTTATTTGGTCAATACCTAGTCATACTTTAATCTAAGCTTCACCAGTGACCTTCACGCCGTTCTTCGGTCGGAGTTAGCAGGAGACCGTTTCGAAGCTTGGAATTATTCTGGAAATTTTGTTTTTGGCTATTCGTTTCATTCCAGTAGTCGTTCTGGTAATAACGACCTGGCGCTCGACTTATTTGCTGTTTCAGGGTGGTCGCACTAGTGTTTATTGATTTTATTTTATTGCTTTACATTTCGCTGGTGGACCCCGCACACACGCGGAACGCGGCCGAGAAAGAGAGAATCGTTGTTTTTCACACCAATTTTTATATTCACTCTCTCTCAGACGCGCCCCGGTTGCGCGCGTAACTCACCCGTTGCGTCTACTTGTTGAAGCCTGTTGAAGCCTGTGCTTGCCTTCCCCGCCGAGAAACCATTGTCTCGGCGTCACTTGGCTTTCTTCTTTTGTTTTTCTTTAAATATGATTTTATTTATGACAAAAGATATTTTATGCTTTTCAGTGATTTTTGTGAATTTAATGAGATTTCTTTATTAATTCTTTTTAATCTAAAATTCTCGATTTCAGGTCGGCGTCGTGGACAATTAATTTCCAGCCGCCATTTTGATCCCTTCTATTTTTCGTTCTCACCAATTCACTTCACTTAATTAATGCATTTTCAGTACTTACATTTTCTCTGACTACTTTTCATTTTTCCTTTCCATTTGTCGTCACTCACCCGGCCCGTCTCGATTTTTCCTCTTTCTGGATATTGCTTTGTATCGCGTGTGATCCACCCGGACACGTGCCCGGCCGCCCGGTAGCGTCCTTTTTGGAATTTCCGATTTATCGCTTCCAATCCTTTTATTTATGATAAATTTTAATCACGCACAGTTGAAGTGTGCTCGGCCCATAACCTGAAGGGTTATTTAGGATTGAAATAACGATTAAACACAGTTTTATTATCGTAAAAGTAATTAAGCTTTATTCAGACACGTAATGCGATAACGGTCGCGGCGCAAGTGATCCATAGTACGAGTATATCTACGAGAGGCGCAACGGCGCCGTGGCGACACAGTCAGCCACACTGTCGGTAAAAGGAGACTGGCGTAGGGCGCCACTTTCAACAATACCATTCAAACCACAAATTATTTGATTACATCAGAAAAAAACTCGTAATTAGCCTATAATTCAGGGCAAAACAAATGGCGGATTTCCAACATTGTGCGGCTAACTTGACGGGGGTGAACCCTGCGCTCTGATTGGATGGAATCTAAGCTAAAAAAAACTCATAAGAACTCGAAAAGTTTCGGAAAATGTCTCTTTCTTAATTATTCAATTATTTCAGACAGCAATGTGGAATTCAATTGATTTAAGGGAAATTCTTAGTTTAATATAGGGTGCAGACACATAAGATTAATCATGGCTCAATTATAATCTAATAACAAGCGTCCTTACAATGATTAGTTATTATGTAGTATGACTTAGTTATGACTTAATCATAATCTGATAGCAATAATACTTATAATTATTCTTGTTCATTTACATTCAGCGGTTGGCTATTTAGATAATCATCAAGCCTAGACTGCAAATCTTTTCTCGAGCAACCCGGTGATAATTTTCTAAATTCCTTCACAACTAACAATAAATTTTGTTTGCTATTTTCATCTTTCGTGAGCAAATTATTGTATTCGCTCACGAGAGCCACACTCTGTTCAGCAATATCATTTGTCACATGGAGAGATTTGACAATTTTAATAGCCTTGGCAAAATCGTCTCTCGTCTCCCACGTGACTGGATCACTCTCCAGAAAATTACACTCGATTCTTAAGATTTCGAAGAATTTCTGTGTATTCTGCGTAACAAATGTATCTAAGTCCAATTGTGGAATCAACGCTAGATCATTGATTCCAGTTCTTCTCCTCTTTCTATCATCACCGAGCGGCGTAGAAGATTTGATTGCTCGACACATTTTCCTCTTACAATCTGGAGTTACATTGTCGTCAAAAAAGGCAAAGGCAACTATTTCTTCCGATAAATACCAGAGGTGGTTCACGAACTTGTCAAAAACAGTTTTCCAGAACTTTACCGTGACATGACTTGAAGAACTGGCGTTCATTGCGATCCTTTTCAACAAATTAAGATCGTTATTCGGAGCTGAGACTGTATTGGAAGGCGTGAACCAAGCCCTCTGGTACGACAGAATAATAAAAATACATGCATCTATCAGTCCCGATTTTTCTCTCGATGTTAAATTGAACTGATTTCTGAATAGGAAGATTTTTAGAGAGTAGATCGCTTTCGACATCCACCTAGCATGGTGAATACAGATCAAAGCTCGGAAACGGTTCCCTCTCGGTAAATTCCCACCCAGAAACAGTACCACCAGTTCCAGGAACTCCTTGTAGTCCATGCGAACGGTATCATCCGATATAGCCGACAGAGAATGAAACATCAGTTATCAACCGTCAAATGTTGATTTTCGAAACATAATAAAAATGGAGATAACGAGTGTATCATTGACGTATGAACAATATATTATGACTAACCTTTAATTGTGCCTCAGCGAAATCGAGGATTCATTCCATATCATGATTCAGTGCTTCCTTTACTGTAGCATCATGAAATCCGGGGGAAAAATCATTTTTGTCCATGCTGCTCCACTGCCTTTGAAACCTTTTGAAAATCGGAACGTCGGGCCCCGAAGTACACCCCATGACCGATTCAAAGGCTGCTCTCAAAAGAAGCTCGAGAATGTGGTGACGACATGGCAAATGCAGCAGGTCCCTTCCAACTAGCTGTATTGCTTGCAGTAGTATCAAAAACCATGGTGCATACATCCCAAGAGGTCCCATTCCTTCAGTAATCTATGGACTGCCTCCGCTTGCGTATATCCGGTTCCTCGTTCCAGTCTGGGTACACCGAGCAACTGACTCCACTCATGACCCGATACTAGAACCGAAAGTCGATCAACTTTTTTGAATTGATTTTCCGGATCCGTCTCTTGCTTCCCATCCCAGTGAACGCCGAGGACATCTGGTTTTCTAATTTTCGCATTATGGCGAATGCCTTCTTTGAGCGACTCGCGATGTTGTTGTCGATTTCGACGAATAGTCTCGCGGCTCAAATGAAGATCCTCCAACGTTATCCCGGCCTCCATAAGGGTAGCAGCTAGCACCCGTGCGGCCATCCGATCACTGACTTTAGCCCTACCTAGAACTGCCGTGAGATTGAGAGTCATGAGCTTCTGTCTTTTGGCTTTCGTGGTTGGTAACTTGACTTCATAAGTTCCGTCTTTTTCATCGCTATCGTCTATTAGTTTCAACAACTCTTCGAGGTCTTCTTCTTCATGTAGCATGTAATTAGCAATGTTCAGCGCGATAGGACGGGGTTCGACTAGAAAATCAAGCAAATGAACAACGATTAATTAGAGATCCGTGACGGACATGACATAATGCACCAGAGCAATTTCATCGATTTCATTTATAGAATCAGGTCTTTCTGACAATTCCATCATCCGTCATATATCCAAAGATAACGATGAAAAGCTTCCCCTCAATCCTGACAACCGGCCTCAGAAATACTTTCGCCATTGAAGTGGGGGTAACGCGGAAACCCGTGAATACAAGGGAGAGGTGGAAATACCCATCTACTGTAAAGCATTGACTTTGCTACTAAATTCATGTGTGGTGAATGTAAAAATTTAATTGTACGGTCAGCACTGACATTTTCGAGAAATTTATTACTGACTGAGGCTGATGGTTTCAATGAATATTTTTGAATCTACTGAACTAACCAGGCTGTCACTGGATAGCTGAATCTTTTGCAGCGCAAGGAATGAATTTGTGTACAAAGTGGGTGATTTTTTGGACGCAACAATAAGCAGAAAATATGGGACAGAAGTAAGGATCAAATTATAACGAACATTCAACTTTTTTCCGGTTCTTCTACGACAAAATTTGTTGGAGAATCATATTTTCGCGGGTATTTCACGTGTTTTGGAAAAAGCATTTCCCGTACCATCTCCAATGAACGATATCGTATATATAACCATATCGTATATATCGTATATATATGAAAGACTATTGTCTGCGGCATATTTTGAAAAAATATAAGGAGGGTTACTTAGTAAACTGACGTACCTTCTAATAACTCCGTTGTTTCCCCTTCTTTTCCTTCTTCCTCTCCTGAAAACAGAATTCTTCTTCCAGTGTCAATGATTCTATCCAAACGGCCATTTCATCCTGTTTTGCGATGCAGGCTCAATAAAGTTTTCACTTCTTCATTTTCTATACTGTCCATTTGCTTTTGATGAGCAATATCGAACAGATTTTCCAGCATACATGTGAAATCGATCAGCTTCCATTCCACCGGCCCCTCCTTGCGTGATCCGTACTTGAGAATAGATTTATAATGTTTCATTATTTTTCGATCGCATACGACTCTTTCACTATCAGGATCCCTGCATATTCTCAGAAGACAGCGCACTTTCGCACAACACTCATTCCAGCTCTGCGAGGTGCGAGTTTTGATTTAGCATATCTCGTGTGGTACCAGTAGCATTGTAAAACCTGCCTGTTCGAAGGCAGGAATTGATTTCCACAAATATCGGGAGTTGCGTTCCCGATTAAAGCAATATCCGTTACGGTTCGCGTTTCCGGCATATTGACGCGTGGTAGTTTTTTGCGGTTGACTACGGAGAAGATTGCAACGTAACGATTGCTTAAATGTCGACAGTTTGAATGTCTCCTGTTGACTAACCTTCAGTGCACACCACGAAAATTGGTGCGATGTATTCTGCCTCGTGAAAGACGAAGTACGTAGGAGTTGCCCCAAGAAAATATTGGAGAAGACCGAGAAATTCGGATTTGCATATCATAAATTGCTTTGGGAATAGTCATTAAGGTTCCTCAGATAATATTCGGGCGTGCACTGCGCAACTGTATAAATTCAAATACGGATTCATAAATTTTTGTTTCCTAGCAAAATATCATAAAATTTAGTGTTACTTTAAACGTTCTGAAATGCTATTCAACAAATTTTAAAATTATTTTGCCTGAACAAATATTTTTCATTTCTCACTTCGATTGATTTTTGCTCGGATTTTTGTTAAGAAAGCAATGAAATTTTTGTGAAAATCGGTGAACTTACGATAGAATGAAGAAATGTGGATAAATGTAATTCTTTTCACGAAGAATAATGATCGTTCAATCCAATAGTCGTCAGGTTTCCACTACCTGACTTTCTCATTACCTTCTTATTTAGTTATTTCACCGTCTCTTCATGGAAAAAGGACCATTTTTTTTTGATTCTCCTCAGGAATTTGATGTTCCAGATAGTAACTGACGACTCGAGAATATACCGTAGTGTAAAGTGGAATCTCTGAGCTTTTTCGAAAAAATCCATGACTCAAAAAGGAAATCATTGATTGAGCTCAGTCTTGACTCATTGAAAAAAGGACGAGTGTACTTTCCATTAGAAAAAATTGTCATTTTGATTCATTATCAATTGAATCCATCACTAACGTTCAAGGAAAAATTCAACAGGGCTCTTTTCACCTCGCTTTACCTTATATTAGAGAGGCTGAGTCGAAAATTCAGTGGAATGGATAGACGAAGGCTGTTCTGGGTTACCTGGAAGATGTCCCCTGCACCGACTCAACACTTTTATAACCTAGCGAGAGACCGCCATAAAGTAATTTGACTTTTCACCAAACTTAGTGAATATAAACTGCCAGTAGGTCAGATATTTTCTTCAAACTTTGAATAGCGTGTGTTGTGTTAAAAACATTTCAACAATTTTGAAAAAATTCCCATAAATGTTTCATAAGCTGTTCCATCAGAATAGAAAACTGGAAATGTAGATTTTCAAAATACTCCTTCCATGGGCCTACCTAGTCTGCATTCGTTTGCATCGTGACTAAACGAATTGCATTTGAAGCATTTGTTTTTCGATCTTTTGTTTGGTGGAAATTGATCGGATTTGTGGGAAAATTGAGAACGATTTGATGATTGATGGAATGCTCCATTAATTGAATGATTACATGAATCATAAGATCTCGCATGGAAGGGTCGTTTCCGTCCAGAGATTATGTCCTTTTCAGGATTAGTTGTTCTGAAGACAACTTCCATCTCGGTAGCTCGCTCGTTCGCTAAACGTAATGATTCGATTCGCTCCAATCGTAATTTAGAAGAAATTCTAGAATTGCGAAGACCTTTGATGAATTGAGCCCAAGCGATTTTTTCGCGGGATTCATGAGGAATGTTAGGGCGTGAGAGACGTGATAATTTCTTAATTTCCTCTCCAAAAGTTGCAATATCTTCTGTCTCTTCTCTCGCGAAATTCTAGCTCTCGGGAATTCATGCGAGCAAAATGTTTCACGTATTGGTTCCATGGCATCAACCCTTCATATACCGGAGGTTTGATATGTTCAGAATTTGTGGAAGACATTTTAATATTAGTATCTGCGAAATTGCGAGGCCCAACTCTGCTGCAAGCATCATTTGTACTACTACAAGCATGAAAGGATTGAGAAACATATTCTGTAGTATTTGATGGTCTCCCTGGTTGTCTCGAATTGTCCTTTTTCTGTAGTAAATCCTTCAACGCTGAGCGAATGTCCTCTGTGATGTTCAGCCGCTGTTGAAATCTTTCAGTCATCCTCTGGTGTTGCTGTTTAAGGCCTTGGGTCAATTCGTCGTGTAGTTGATGAATTCGTTGACTTATCATCTCATTTTGTTATTGAATTGCCTGATTCATTTCGTCCCGTAATTGTTGCCGCCAAGTGTCGAATCGTTCATCCATCTCGTCCTCACGACGTCTCCCCTCAGGAACCGAAAAGAGACGAAACTGTCGTCGGAGTGGTCCTCGCGCATCCGGGTTATATCCAATTTCATCATCTAATTCACCCTCGGACATGATAAAAAATAGTTGTTGAATGTAAACTTGAATTACATAGCTGGTTCAATTTTTATTTCCTCTCGTTGTTTCCTCGATGAAGACCTCTCGTTCTTTTTGATCAATCCGTCGGAGAAATTCCGGAGCTGTCAAAACCTTTTTTATTCCCTCTTCGATGTTTTCCTTGATACTCGTTCAAATCCCTGGTTTAGTAGCGCCGTCGAATAACTTCTGACACCAAATCTAATGAATTGGGCAGTAAAATAAAGAGAAGGGGCGGTTTATTTATTAAATTACAAAATAAGTTTCTGAATATCGAAATTGACGTGTTTCGAATCCAAGAATAATAATAATAATAATATACCAGAAACAAAACACGCACATTCATAGAAGAGGGAAGATGATCGATGATTCAAACATTCGATTCCGTTACAATATTATACGTAGCTGGGATATATGTCATATATATCAGCAGTATATGCTGCTTACATATGCCGAATATATTTTACATACATTTTCACTACATATATAAGCCGTATATACAGGGTGTCCCTAAACTGAAAAGGTATGTTCGGAGGGTGATTCCTAGGCGAAAAGTCCTGTGGCACTTTTCAATCAGACGCACCCCTGCCGAGTTGGGGTAGTTGAAAATGGGCCAATGAGAGGCGTCCGTTAGCAGAAGGTACGTCCGTGTGGGCGATACGGATGTATTGGTACCTCTCTCCTCTACGCGCCACTCAATTCCCCCACCGAAAGACGAACGAAAGAGAGAGAAAGGTCGTCTTTTCTCTCTTTACTTTGGAAATTGGGAGACAGAGACCAGAAATTTTTGTTTTTTCTTACTTGAATTGTTGGACAGAATAAATGCAATAATCACCACCGCGGTTTGAAATATACCCGAGGAAAAAATTTGTGACGACGCAATTTCTTCAAAATGAAAATGAAATGATATACGCCCATTCTTTCGTGCCGAGAACGCGAGAAGGGGGGCGGTACAACTATGCATGCAGTTCGACTTTTTGAACAAATTGAAAAAAATTGAGGACGTTCGATGGTCACACTGAAGGGTTCGAATTAGCGACAAAACAATTCTTTCAAACAAAGAAAAATTAATATCCCATATTTTCTGGGTACTAAGGAAACGGGGGAGGGGAATGATACGCAAAATCCTCCTAAGGGGTTCCAGCTGGTGATAGAACAATTCTTTTAAACAAAGAATAATTGGTATCGCCTTTTTTTGGTGTCATGGATGCGGGGAAGAGGGGTGTACGGACGCACCTAAAATTTTTAAACAAATTTTTAAAAATTGCACCGGTCTGAAAACTATCCCGAGGGGTTAAAATTAGCGATAACACAATTTTCTAAAGCAATGAAAAATTGACAAACAAATTCAGTTTATTTTTATGTAAATTTTCATTTTTCCTTCCACACAACAACTTAACTGGTGTATGTTCATATTAATTTAATTCAATACGAATGATTTTCTGTGAATAAAAGTGTTTTTGTGCGTTCCGGGTCATTGCGAAGGGTCCATTCCTTTTGGAACGATTACAGGCGACTTTGGAAAGGGCCTCCTCCTGCATCCAAGCACAGATGAGCACGTCGAAGTAAATTCTGGTGAACATCCTGTAACTACCTTTCTGTGATGGTGGCGACAGAACCATGTATTCTGGCAACCAGGTCCTCAGGATTTTGGAGCTCCACCGCGTACATCTTTTCCTTAATATCCCCCCAAAGGAAATAATCCATTGGGGTCACATCAGGAGATCTATGCACATGAAACAATAATTCCTTATTTCAAGATTTCGAAGGTCTTAACAAAAGTATTTTCAAAGGTCTTAATTTGAAACTTGACATTCTTCCGCTGAGAGTTTCGAAAGTTTAATTTAAACCTCCTGAAATTCTCAAATTGACTTTTTGGACAGTTGCCATTTGAGACTCCCAAAGTCGCAAGTTTAGACAGTGGGAGGTTTCAATTTGAAGCTTTCAAAAGTCTCAATTTGTGACTTTTGTTGACTCAAGTTGAGATTTTGAATGCCTCAAGTTCAGAATTCGGGAACTCAATTTGAAACTTTTCTTCAAGTTGAGTTCTGAAAATCTCAACTTGAGATTATTGACAGTGTCAATATGATACTTTTTTTGCCATTCCGACATAGCCGATTAGGCTTTTTATGGTAACACCCTACCCCGCCCCTTATTGCCGTGTCATGGGCCGATTTCCTCCCCCACCATGTCGCATTGTAATAATATTTTCAATTTTCTTGGAAAACCGATTGAAATTCATTTTCTAAACAATTATCTTTTTTATGCATTGCTTTTCGAACTAAAAAAATTATTAATTGAATAAATAAATTAATTTATTCACCCGCTCGGTTTTTTTATCTGTGGAAAATAGACGCATGTATCTGGAGGAGTGACAATTTAGAGGGGCGAGGGGGAGGGGTCTGAGACTATATTGTTATAAAATTTACCCCTCCAGAAACATGCGCTGATTTTTTATAATTTTTTGAAACATGAATTTCGGGGAAAATACATGAGACTGGGGTTTATCTGGAGGGTTGAAGACACCCGCATATATCCGGAGAAGTAAAAATTTAGGGGGGTGAAGGGGAGGGGTCTGACACTACATTGTTATAAAATTTACCCCTCTGGAAACAGGCACTGTTTTTTTATAATTTAAAAAAACATGAATTTCGGGGAAAATACATGATCATGCGGTTACTCGGGGGGGTTGAAGACGACCTCTTGTATCCGGAGGGGTGAAAATTTAGGGGGTAAGGGGAAGGGATCTAAGATTATATTTTTATAAAATTTACCCCTCCGGGAACAAGCGCTGATTTTTCATAAATAAAAAAAAATGAATTTCAGGGAAAATACATGAGTATGCGGTTTCTCCGGGGGGTTGAAGACATCCGCATGTATCCGGAGAGGTGAAAATTTAGGGGGAGGAGGGGAAGGAGTCTGATATTACATTTTTATAAAATTTACTTTTCCGGAAACATGCGCTGATTTTTTATAATTTTTTGAAACATGAATTTCGGGGAAAATTATAAATCGGATTATAAAAAATCAGCGCATGTTTCCGGAGGGGTAACTTTTATAACAATATAGTCTCAGATGCCTCCCCTTCACCCTCCTAAATTTTCACCGTTCCAGATACATGCGGCTGTCTTCAACCTCCCGGAGAAACCGCATACTCATGTATTTTCCCCGAAATTTGTTGTTTAAAAAATTATAAAAAATCGGTGCATGTTTCCGGAGGAGTAAATTTTATAAAAATCTAATCTTAGATCCCTCCCCCTCACCTCCCTAAATTTTCATCCCTCCGGATACACGCGTCTATTTTCCGCAGATAAAACAACCGAGCGGGTGAATAAACCAATTTGTTTATTGAATTAATTAATGTTTCAGTTCGAAAATCAATGCATAAAAAAGATAATTGTTTAGAAAATATATTTCAATCGTTTTTTCAACATAATTTAAAATATTATTTAAAAAAAGGGCCCCTGCATTCAGTGCGCTTAGAGTACAGTCCGCGCCAAAAGTCGTGCCTCTCTTTCGCCAGAATCGTTCGCCAGTTTCGGCGTCATAATGCTATCGAGGGGCGTGGAATAATTTTTTAATACCGTGGGGGCCAGCGAATCTGTCCAAATCTTCCAATCCATTGATTTGAGAAAGACGCATTCAAGTATTCAGTCACTGCATCGGAGCTGTGTGCAGGAGCACCATCATGCTGAAACCAGGCACCTCTTCCTCCAGGTCCATCCTCAATCAACGTGGGCAGAGTCTCCTCCAATAAGGCCAGATAGTGCTCAGCCTATTCATAATACCATAAATGGATATTAGAACGTAAAATAATTGAACTTCAATTGAAATATTTCACCGGTGGTTATTTTCTCAATACACACATTGAGTCGCGCGGGAAGAAGTCGTATCTCCATAGTGGTACCCAAAATTGCACCCCACACGTTCAAGTCCTGCCAGTGATGCTGAAAATTATGAAGACGTTCAAGACGAGGATTCTCAGCAGCCCAATGATGATAATTATGTTGCTTAAAAATGCCTGCTCTCATGAACATTGATTCATCTGTCCAACACACATTGGAAAGAAAATGAGGATTGTGGTCATTCTGTTCAATGATGAATCGACAAAAATTCGAACGAATTTCATAATCTTCTGATATGGATGAAGATTTTCACTTTTTAAAATTCGATGCACCGTTGTCTTATCGGACCGAAGGTGACCCGCAATCTTCCTCGTGCTTGCCGTTGGATCATTTTCGATCGCTCGTAGGACGGCTTCTTCATGTTGCACTCGGCCTGGATTGTTTGGACGTCCACCCACCCCTCGCGGAACAAGACGGTTTTCCTCTATCATATGACGATGCAACTGCTGGAAGACTCGACGATTAGAATGCTCACGATTGGGATAAGTTTCTGCATAAATTTCGGCTGCTAGAGGCCCACATCCACTACATAATCCATAAATAAAATGCATGTCGCGGTATTCTTCAGCAGTAAACACAATTTTCAAAGATTAACATTAAGATTTTTAAGATAACTGTCTCGTCTCTAACTATCACTAACAACGTAACTTGAACTATCACTATAATTGCACTAAAAATTGTCTTAGAAAACTTTAAATTACACTATTCTTATAATACTTGAAAACTTAAAGAGAGTATTGTAATAAAGACTTAAATTAACTTTATTAAAAAAAGACTTGGCTAGGTCGATTTAAAGGTTTAATTAGAAGTCCGAAATGAATTCGTGAATTGTTGGAAGTAGACTAAAGTTTACGATTTTTCGAAACACTGACTTGCTCCTGACCAACGAGGGTGGGAAGGGATTACCGAACTCTCATTCGTTGTAAAAGTTGTAAAGTCGTAAAGTTGTAATTCCTCAAATGCAATTCGTCAAGGAAAGGACTAAGGAAAAGTACGTGCATAAAAAAGCACTTAGGAAAGATGCGCTCTCGGTACGCCGTGAGTGTCACACATGTGTTGAACACCGGGGTTGTTCGGGAAGCAGCAAAGGGGCAAAAGGGTATAAAACATTTGGAAAATTTCAGACTGGCGAATGTGAAGAAAAAAAAGGGACTATTGTCCAAAATTTCTTCCATACATGATTGTTCTAAAATGCGTGGGATTTGCAAGTTTTCTCACCAGTATTCTAATTTACAATTTTATTTACGCCTAGCCAAAAGTCTGTCTTCGCTTTTCGCCTTTGGTAGTAACTATTGAGATTTCAGAGGTGGAAAATTTTCCAGAAATCTACGTTTGTTTTCCAAATGACTTTATAAATAGAAAATGTGGCCAAGCAATAATAGCTTACGATTAATTGGAAATAAAACGGGAATTGAGCCGCCAAATTGGAAACGATCGTTAAATTCCATCTGTTGAACAGGCGAATTTTACTGTCAATTTTCGCTTTTGCATGTTTTATTTTGGGCATTCAATTTTTCCGAATTTTTACATTTGCGTCACTTCCGGCCGTCTTACTCTTAACGACTACATGGCTTTTGGACTAGGACTTCAGCAGTTGCACGCGAGAAGATAGGGTTAAGCAACTACTCATCCTAAATTGGAAAAAATAATGTTCCTTCATTTCACAAAATTGTTTGATTTATAATTCTAACCCCTCAGGCTATCTTTCGAACCTCGGAAATTTTTTGAAATTTGTTTGGAAATTCTAGCTGGATAGGTACTAGTAGCACCACCTCTCCCCTGCATCCATGATATGAGAAAATAGAAAATACCGATCATCCTTTGTTCAAACATATTGTTTTAGCACATATAGGAATTCCTCAGGGTGATTTTTGAAGCTGCAGAATTTTTGAAATTTGTTAAAAAATTCTAGCTGCATGTGTAACCGTATCACTCCCCTCCACGCGACCATGACATCAGAAAATAGAGTTTACTAATTATTCTTTGTTTAAAAGAATTGTTTCATCGTTAGTTAGACCCTCTGAGGCTCATTTTCGAATCGCCAGATTTTTAAATTGTTTTTTTGAAAATTGTAGCTACATGCGTAATCATATCACACGTCCATAACAGCAGACAACAGGTGACATTAATTATTCTTTGTTTACAAGAATTGTTTTAGCACTAATTGGGACCCTTCGAGGTGCTCTTCAACTCTGCTAAATTTTTATAAATTTGTTTGAAAATTCAAGCTGTATGCGTAGCAATATCACCCTCCTCCCCCGCGATCATGGCACCAGAAAATAGGCGATACTACATAATCTGATACTGTACAAAAGAATGTATTCTAAAGGCTGAAGACCCTCGGGCAATGGTCATTTGTAAGAATGAATGTTTCTTGCAATAAATAACGTTAAAAGTTAAAGTCAGGCGATACTAATTACTCTTTCCGTTTAAAAGAATTGTTTCTTCCCTAATTGGACCACCCAGGGTAATTTTCGAATCTCCAGATTATTCTTACATTTGTTTGAAAATTCGAAATGCATGTTTACTGGTATCACCCCCCCCCCCCTCTCCCTTCCCCGCAACCCGACATCAGAAAGCAGGCGCTACTACTTCGTCTTTGTTTTCTCGAATTGTTTTATCATTAATAGGAACACCTTAATGTGATTTTTGAATCTCCTTTTTTTAAAAGTTGTTTGAAAATTCTACCTGCATGCGTATTGCTATTAACCCCTTTCCCCGCGACCCCGAACACCATAAAACAGGCGATACTAACTATTGTTTGCTTGAAAGAATTGTTCCATCAGCAATTGGAAACCCTCAGGATGATTTTCGAATCTCTTGATTTTTTGAAAATTTGTTTGAAAATTCTACCTGCATACGTACTGCTATCCACCCCCTTTCCGGCGGCCATGATACCAGAAAATAGGGAATACTATCTATTCTTTGTTTAAAAGAATTGTTTTAGCACTAATTGAAACCTTCGAAGTGATTTTCAAATTGCTGAATTTTTTAAAATTTGTTTGAAAATTCTAGCTGCATGCGTACCCTTATCACCCCCACCCCCCGCATCCATGCCATTAGAAAATAGGGGATACTAATTACTCTTTCTGTTTAAACGAATTGTTTCATCGCTACTTGGACCGCTTAGGGTGATTTTCGAATCGTCAGATTTTTCTTAAATTTGTTTGAAAATTCTAGTGGTATACGTACTAGTATCACCCCCCCCCCCTTCACTCCCGTGCCTTCGAAACCAGAGAACAGGTGATACTACTTATTCTTTGTTTAGACGAATTATTTTATCATTAATTGCAACATCTCATGGTGATTTTTGAATCTCCTGATTTTTTTTAATTCTTTGGAAATTCTCCCCGTATGTGTACTGCTACCAACCCCCACCCCCTTGCGTACGTGTCACCAGAAAATAATAGATCCGAATTACTCTTTGCTTAAAATTATTGTTTATTACTAATTTAAACCCCTCGGAATAATTCTCGGACCTGTGCAATTTTTTAAAATTTGTTTAAAAATTCTAGCTGCATGCGATTCATACACCTCTCTTCCCCGCATCCATGACACCACAAAAGGCGATACCAATTATCCTTTGTTTAAAAGAATTGTTTTATCACCAGTTGGAACCTCTTAGGAGGATTTTCCAATTTTCTGATTTTTCAAAATTTGTTTGAAAATTCTAGCTGTATGCATATCATTCCCCTGCCCCGTGTCCTTAGTACCCAAAAAATAGGGGATATTAATTTTTCTTTCTTTGAAAGAATTGTTTTGTTGCTAATTCGAACCCTTCAGTGTGACCATCGAACGTCCTCAATTTTTTAAAATTTGTTTGAAAAGTCGAACTGCATGCATAGTTGTACCGCCCAGCTTCCCGCGTACTCGGCACGAAAGAATGGGCGTATATCATTTCATTTTCATTTTGACAAAATTGCATCGTCACAAATTTTTTCCCCGGGTACATTTCAAACCGCGGTGGTGATTATTGCATTTATTCTGTCCAACAATTGAAATAAGAAAAAAATAATTTCTGGTCTCTGTCTCCCAATTTCCAAAGTAAAGAGAGAAAAGACGACCTTTCTCTCTTTCGTTCGTCTTTCGGTGGGGAAATTGAGTGGCGCGTAGAGGAGAGCGGTACCAATACATTCGTATCGCCAACACGGACGTACCTTCTGCTAACGGACGCCTCTCATTGGTCCATTTTTAACTACCTTTATCTCGGTAGGGATGCGTCTGATTGAAAAGTGCCACAGGACTTTTCGCCTAGGAATCACCCTCCGAATATACCCTTACAATGGTGACCTTCAGTTTAGGGACACCCTGTATAATCGAATATTTATGCAATAAATGTGACATATATTCTTACATATAAATGACTTATTTTTTACAAATATTGCAGAGTATATTTTCGCATATATATGACATATATACTGCATGCAGGATTTTTGGCCGAAATATATGTGATATGATTAAAATATATGCCATACATATATTCGCATATATTTTTTTTTCCATGCGGGTTCCCTGCTTATTTTGTGTAGAAATCCGAATTTGTTTATTGGATTTCACCAAAATCGTGCATTCAAAAGTCATTAATAATTCCATGGAGTTTTGAGGCTTTCGCGGCCAATATTATTATTCATTATGGTGGCTTCCGGATGGATGCCGCGTCTAGATTCAGCTTTTTGCCGACGTTTCGCAAACATTTCAGTCTGCATCATCAGGGCTAGGTTGCTCCGATACTTCTGTATCTCAGTATCGGAGCAACCTAGCCCTGATGATGCACACTGAAATGTTTACGAAACGTCGGCAAAAAGCCGAATCTAGACGCGGCATCCATCCGGAAGCCATCATAATGAATAATAATTCCAATGTTCAAGTGCATATAACTCCGAAACTATAAGCTTTCCAAAAACAAGTTTAAACACGTAACACTCGTTTTGTCGAGACGCCTCCATCCCTATATGACTCATGATAATATCGTTGTTAAGAAATGGAGGAGAAACGGCTGTTTATCCGAGAAGTGTCGTGCGCCGGAACGCCTCAAGGGCGCAGACACCTCCCGGATGAACAAAAGCTGTATCTCAATAGTTATTTAATATCTTATGATGAGTCAATGTGTCGTCTTGACGAGACGAGTATTTTGTATGCGAACTTTTTCGTCATGCAATTCACATTTTTGTAGTTACCTTTTTACGACAGGATCCACATTTAAACAACTACATCATGTCAAAATTTAAAAAAAATATGAAAAAAGCCAAAATCGACCGATGCATCTCTCAGTGAATACCTTTCGACCCTTAGCGTACAGACTATAATATGAAACATTAACTATTTGGAATCATTGGAACTAAAATTTAAATATGATTGATTAAAATACAGTACAGTATTAAATATTTATTTTGTTAGGCCCTTCCCAGCCAGACGAGGATGACTACGGTTACGTGTCCCAAGAAGCCTCCGCCTTTTATAACAAACTAATGTCCAAGTACAACAATCTACCTCCAGAGAAGCCTCTCTTCAGCGAAAGTGGAAAGAGAACAGTGAAAGATATAGCTTCTACAAAAGACCGTGTGAAACAAGCTTTGAGACAGCACGAGCTCGAAGAGAATTTGCCTCACCGGCGGAAAAGAAAATTCACAAGTGCCCCAGACAAAAATGAACCACAGGAGAAGGAATCTACCTCTAATAGAAATCGCAATCGCGACCGATTAGACAGAACCTCTGAAAAAGACGAAAAACCAAAACCGAAGAAGCGAACTCCTATACCTCCTCCTATCGATTTCATGTCTCTCCTAAAATTAGCCGAGAAGAAGCAGTACGAACCCTTACCAATTGAACTGAAACCGAAGCTGAGAGTTGAAGAACCTGAGCGTCTAATGACTAAACGACAAATGAAGGAATATCAGAAAGAGAAGGAATGGAAGGAGAAACGAGAGAGGGAGAAGAACGGGGAAATTCCAAAACCGTCGACTACCTCAACAGATAATTCTAGTGAAAAATCCATAGATAAATTGAAACCAGCGCCAAACAGAATTTCAAAATTGACTGATGCTAAAACTCCCTCTATGATCTTGGAGAAAACTCCCACGAAACCGATAACTCCAGTGCCAAAACGAATTCTGGATCGACCCATTGAAAAATCTTCATCGTTACTCTCCAAATTATCGGAGAAGGATGTAATTCTGGAGGAAAGGAGGAAATTGGAGGCTGAGAGACGTGAGGTGGAAATGATGAGGAAAAAGCTTGAGGAGGAAAAGAGACTTATGACTGTGAGCAAAGGAAAATCGAGCGAGGAGAGTAGAAATAAATTGCTGAAGGTCAATGGAAAAGCGGAAAGAGGAACGGGAGGTGCAAAGGATGTTAGATCTAGGCAATTTCCTCCTAATGATATTAGACCTAGACAGTTTCCTCCTAGTGATATCAGACCTAGGCAGTTTCCTTATAGTGAAGATAGTCCGAGGCAGTGCCCGCCTGATGAGGTGAGGGGGAGATCCAATAGGCCGTTCAAAAACGGAAGACCATTGAACAAACGACGCATTTATGATGATGACGATGAGGATGAATATGATTCGGAGTTGGATGATTTTATTGATGATGGGCCGGAAGGAGGGGCTGAGGATTATAGTAAATATATCAGTGAGATATTTGGGTATGATAAGAACAGATACAGCGCTTATGATGAGGATGATGATAATATGGAGAGCAATTACGCGCAACAGTTGAAGGAGGAGTTCGTCTCAACTAAAATTGGTAAGATTTTGGATTTAATTTTGGGGTCTAGAGATTTTTGTTGCATTATCGTTTTAACCTGTGATCCAGTTTTAAAAAATCTAGTGTTACGATTTTTAAAGCCTCTGTTCCGCCTATTAGTCCAAAAATAATAGATAAAATTGCCGGGAGAACCTTAAGCTTCATAAAAGTGGAATAAAAAGATAAAGCACCTCCTAAACGGATTTTCCGTAATAATTATGAAACGGAAAATGATATAGAAAAATGTTTCAAACAAAAAGTGGAGAGTATCAAATGCTACATAAAGAAGATTTAAAGTGTTTTACGTTTACAGCGTAGCTGGGTCATTACCAGGGGTGGTTATAATTCAAGAAAATGAATGAACAATTCGAAAAAATTCATCTGGTGGAAATTTTTAATTCCTTTCATTTTTAGCTCTCCTCCTCTCATAAACACGATAATCTTGTACTCAAATTTTTGCTCCCGCATGGAAGCTTCGTATTCGTCGGATTTCGACATTTTCTAATTTTGCTCAGGAATTATGTAGATTGTTATGGAATGCGAAGAAATATTTTTTTTGAAATATCCCTGTATAGGAAATTTGTCTATAAAAATCTGAAATTTTGACGAATCATAGATATGATTGAGCTCAACTTTTTTTTATTGTGAGCTCAACGTTGGTACTGAGTTTCATTCCGGTCGGTTCAATAGCTCCTGAGATGTAACAGCTTGTTTAAATTTCATTTTGTATCAATATCCCAAGACCTAATAAAGCGATTTTGGCTTTTCTTTTTACAAAATATTGGCTTCGATGGTATCTATTGCGATCAATCCATATACATAGCCGTTCATACACAATTCCTGAGATATTGTAGTTTTTCCGTTTGTTCGAAAAAAAATTGGTGTAAAAAATCAGAGATAGCAAATTGAAATTTGCTGCGATTCTAGCTATTATAATATTGAAGATTGGTGTTTTCAATGTGTTGCGTATCAACATTTTTTGTTTTTAAATTTATTTTGGAAGCAACCGTAGATTTCTGAAAAATTTTAAAAACTCAAATTCTATTTCTAGCTGGAAAACGAAAGCTGTCTTTTGGCTAGGCGTGAAGAAAGTTGTAAATTACATTGAAATACCCGTGAGAAAACTCTCAAATCCTCCGCATTTCAGAAAAATCACGTACCGGCGTTACGTCATACAATCTAACAAATCACTAATTCTTTTCGTGGGTTAAATCAAACCTTTCAATCGACAGTTCGATAGATCACGTGACTCAACGCATTCATATTCACTTATAAACATTACAACATTGAAATTCGTATTACTATTCTCCCATATTTCAGTAAACATTATCGGGGAGAAGAAACAATAGAAAACTTACTTTTGACACGGATTGGTTTTGCATTCAATCCATAAAATTTCATTCATTAATGAACAATAGTAATACTTACTGTGTTTTATATTCTGAAAACGGTAACCAATCAACAAATGCCAAATGCGTAATCCTGACGATACCATAACTGAGGATGATACAATGCGGATAGGCAAGTTCAACAGGAAAATATCAACCTGGAAGAACGTAAAGATAGTTACAATAACAAAAAACGCCAATTATTCGAAGCCAACAGGATCGTAGGTGCTCCAGCAGTTGAGGCACGCATGACATTCATTTCAGTGACTTTGATAAACTTATACACTAGTTCGATACACTCAATCCTGAGGAGAATTATCACTAATTACAAGATGACGCTGAAGTTAGCAGCCGACTTGGCAGCAGAACAGGGGCGTATCATGATCCCCTGGGGCCCAGTGCACACATGAATCAAAAACCGGGGTAATAATCAATTATCGACATCAGAAAATGTTCAGACACTACCCCTCTGCAGTCATGAAGATTCTTACCCCTCTGGAACCATTACTTGTTGATGTTTGAGGGGTGCAAAAATTGATTTTCCTTGAAGTGAAAGAAAAAAACGTCGTTGGCTCCAAAACACTCAAAACCACCAACAAATTTCCATTGAAAGCTATTAAGAAAGACTCCCTCAACCCCCAGAAAAATCATCAAGTCTCTCAGACTGGTCCAAGGGGGTGCTAGGGGGTAGAAAAATGAAATTTTCGCGTTTTTCAGAGGAAAAACAATTTTTCGACTCATAATAACCAAAACCATCAACAACTGTTGATGGGAAAATACTCAGTGCAACTCCCCTTACCCCTAGAAAAATCATCAAGTCTCTCAGACTGGTCCAAGGGGGTGCTAGGGAGTGGAAAAATGAAATTTTCGCGTTTTTCGGGAGGAAAAAAAATCTCCGACTAATAAAATGCAAAACCACCAATAAATGTTGATGAAAAAATACTGAGTGCAACTTCCTCAACTCCCAGAAAAATCAGCAAGTTTCTCAGGCTGGTCCAAGGGGGTGCTAGGGGGTAGAAAAATGAAATTTTCGCGTTTTTCGGGGGGAAAAAAATTCTCCGACTCATAATAAGCAAAACGACCAACAAATGTTAATGAAAAAATACTCAGTGGAACTTCCCCTACCCCCAGAAAAATCATCAGGTCGTTCAGAGTGGTCCAAGGGGGTGCTCGGGGGTGGAAAAATGAAATTTTCGCCTATTTCAGGGGGAAAAAAAATCTCCAAGTAATAATAAGCAAAACCACCAACAAACGTTGATGAGAAAATATTCAGCGCAACTCCATCAACCTCCAAAAAAATCATCAAGTCTCTCAGGCTGGTCCAAGGGGGTGCTAGGGGGTAGAAAAATGAAATTTTCGCGTTTTTCGGGGGGGAAAAAAAAATCTCCGACTAATAATATGCAAAACCACCAACAAATGTTAATGAAAAAATACTCAGCGCAACTCATTCAACCGCCAGGAAAATCATCAAGTCTCTCAGATTGGTCCAAGGGGGGCTAGGGGGTGGAGAAATGAAATCTTCGCGTTTTTCAGAGGGAAAAAAATTCTCCGACTCATAATAAAAAAAACCACCAACAAATGTTAATGGAAAAATACTCAGTGCAACTCCCCCTACCTCCATAAAAATCTTCAAGTCTTTCAGAGTGTACTAAGAGGGTGTTAGGGGGTGAAAAAATGAAATTTTCGCGTTTTTCGGGGGAAAAAAAAATCTCCGAATAATAATACGCAAAACCACCAATAAATGTTGATGAAAAAATACTCAGCGCAACTCCCTCAACCCTCAGAAAAATCATCAGGTCTCTCAGACTGGTCCAAGGGGGTGCTAGGGTGCGGAAAAATGAAATTTTCGCATTTTTCAGGGGAATAAAAAAATTTCCAACTAATAATTAGCAAAACCACCAACAAACGTTGATGAGAAAATATTCAGCGCAACTCCGTCAACCCCCAAAAAAATCATCAAGTCTCTCAGGCTGGTCCAAGGGGGTGCTAGGGGGTAGAAAAATGAAATTTTCGCGTTTTTCAGGGGGGAAAAAAAATCTCCGACTCATAATAAGCAAAACCACCAACAACTGTTGATGGGAAAATACTCAGTGCAACTCCCCCTACCCTCAGAAAAATCATCAAGTCTCTCAGACTGGTCCAAGGGGGTGCTAGGGGGTGGAAAAATGAAATTTTCGCGTTTTTCGGGAGGAAAAAAAATCTCCGACTAATAAAATGCAAAACCACCAATAAATGTTGATGAAAAAATACTTAGCGCAACTTCCTCAACCCCCAGAAAAATCAAATCTCTCGGACTGGTCCAAGGTGGTGCTAAAGGGTGTGAAAATGGAATTTTCGCGTAGTTCAAGGGGAAAAAAAAAATCTCCAACTAATAATAAGCAAAACCACCAACAAATGTTAATGAAAAAATACTCAGTGCAACTCCCCCTACCCCCAGAAAAATTATTAGGTCGTTCAGAGTGGTCCAAGGGGGTGCTCGGGTGTGGAAAAATGAAATTTTTGCCTATTTCAGGGGGAAAAAAATTCTCCAACTAATAATAAGCAAAACCACCAACAAACGTTGATGAGAAAATATTCAGCGCAACTCCATCAACCTCCAAAAAAATCATCAAGTCTCTCAGGCTGGTCCAAGGGGGTGCTAGGGGGTAGAAAAATGAAATTTTCGCGTTTTTCGGGGGGAAAAAAATTCTCCGACTCATAATAAGCAAAACCACCAACAAATGTTGATGAAAAAATACTCAGCGCAACTCCCTCACCCCCCAGAAAAATCATCAAGTTTCTCAGGCTGGTCCAAGGGGGTGCTAGGGGGTAGAAAAATGAAATTTTCACGTTTTTCGGGGGGAAAAAAATTCTCCGACTCATAATAAGCAAAACCACCAACAAATGTTGATGAAAAAATACTCAGCGCAACTCCCTCACCCCCCAGAAAAATCATCAAGTTTCTCAGGCTGGTCCAAGGGGGTGCTAGGGGGTAGAAAAATGAAATTTTCGCGTTTTTCGGGGGGGATAAAAATCTCCGACTAATACTATGCAAAACCACCAACAAATGTTAATGAAAAAATACTCAGCGCAACTCCCTCAACCCCCAGAAAAATCATCAAGTTTCTCAGGCTGGTCCAAGGGGGTGCTAGGGGGTAGAAAAATGAAATTTTCGCGTTTTTCGGGGGGGATAAAAATCTCCGACTAATACTATGCAAAACCACCAACAAATGTTAATGAAAAAATACTCAGCGCAACTCCCTCAACCCCCAGAAAAATCATCAAGTTTCTCAGGCTGGTCCAAGGGGGTGCTAGGGGGTAGAAAAATGAAATTTTCGCGTTTTTCGGGGGGGATAAAAATCTCCGACTAATACTATGCAAAACCACCAACAAATGTTAATGAAAAAATACTCAGCGCAACTCCCTCAACCCCCAGAAAAATCATCAAGTTTCTCAGGCTGGTCCAAGGGGGTGCTAGGGGGTAGAAAAATGAAATTTTCGCGTTTTTCGGGGGGGATAAAAATCTCCGACTAATACTATGCAAAACCACCAACAAATGTTAATGAAAAAATACTCAGCGCAACTCCCTCAACCCCCAGAAAAATCATCAAGTTTCTCAGGCTGGTCCAAGGGGGTGCTAGGGGGTAGAAAAATGAAATTTTCGCGTTTTTCGGGGGGGATAAAAATCTCCGACTAATACTATGCAAAACCACCAACAAATGTTAATGAAAAAATACTCAGCGCAACTCCCTCAACCCCCAGAAAAATCATCAAGTTTCTCAGGCTGGTCCAAGGGGGTGCTAGGGGGTAGAAAAATGAAATTTTCGCGTTTTTCGGGGGGGATAAAAATCTCCGACTAATACTATGCAAAACCACCAACAAATGTTAATGAAAAAATACTCAGCGCAACTCCCTCAACCCCCAGAAAAATCATCAAGTTTCTCAGGCTGGTCCAAGGGGGTGCTAGGGGGTAGAAAAATGAAATTTTCGCGTTTTTCGGGGGGGATAAAAATCTCCGACTAATACTATGCAAAACCACCAACAAATGTTAATGAAAAAATACTCAGCGCAACTCCCTCAACCCCCAGAAAAATCATCAAGTTTCTCAGGCTGGTCCAAGGGGGTGCTAGGGTGCAAAGAAATCAAATTTTCGAGTTTTTCAAGGGGAAAAAAATCGCCGACTAATAATAGCAAAACCACCAAGAACTGTGGATGAAAAAGTATTCAGCGCAACTCCCCTCACCCCCAGGAAAATCATCAAGTCTTTCAGATTGATTCAAAGGGGTGCTAAGGGATGATTAAATGAAATTTTCGAGTTTCTCAGGGGAAAAAAAATCTTTCGCCGCGAATAGTCAAAACCACCACCGAATTTTCGTCAAAAAACTGATTTCCTTGAAAAATCTCCACGGGGGTGCTCAGGTGGTTGGAGGGGGGAGAAGAGAAAGTAGGTTCTTGGTGTTTCCATTTTAAAAAAATCTCTGGACCCGGAATAATTGAAACCATCAACAAATTCCAAGATTCTTCCCATCCTTAGTTCAGCAATGCTAATTACTAGGTTGACAAATTGACTTTGATATGAATATGGAAAAGAAACCATTGCAACGTGGAAGTAAAGAATTCGTACTTACCTCGTCGAAGTTTCTGTGGGGGTTTCAATCACACAAGTTACGCTGTTCGAAAAAAGTGACATTTAATGGACTAGCAATTTGCAAATGCTAGTCCATTAATGGGTGGAATCGTATGTTACCCCAAATACTGCACTCTGATCGGTCGAAAACAGAATCAAGGAAATTGTCACCAGAATTTTTCTGACTACCATCAATTCCGATCGAATAATTGAAGTGTAATTTACAGTTTTCATGACTTTTTTTTTAGCTAAAACCTCGAATTTCATGTGATCGCATTCATTTGATGTAGCTTTAATAATACACTTTTATTTACATTATCCCACTGGACAGTGATTCAATTGACATCTGAATTTATGCTCAACTCGTAGAACACCGATGCAAAGAATGCATGGGTGCTACAAACATTCAATGGCGGCGTTCTCACGATCTTCAATTTCATATCATCAGGTACAATGTTCACTCTCGGTTCACCCATCAATGTGTCCGTTAGAGATGTCACCCTCTTCTTTTGACTCTCGGTAGTTGTACTCTCATACAGGATCTTTGCAATTACTTTCCTCACACAATTCATATCTGCCTCAGTGAAAGAATAGATCATCCCCGTACACACAATATATGCCCATGCCATTATGTACACTCCACAGTTATTCCAACTGTTAAACGGCATTGTGTGCTGGGAGGGTATATCGGGGAGTCTGTAAATTTTCCATCTCTTCACATCTACTCTGGTTGCCTTGCACTTCCTGTCGGTTGTGTTTGGAACAAATTCCATGAATTTGAATATTCCTGGTATCAGTTCTTTAGGAATCCCACTGGAAGATGAATTGATAAAGACCATGATTTCCATAGGAGGTATAATGACCATTAATGTCCAATGGGCTAATTCAACGTTCACTGGTAGCAGCCAAACCTGGTGATCCCATAAATTGACAGCTTCAGCCCATCCTCTAAAATTCATGGAAGCCTGGGTGTTCATGAATGAAGTTACCATGAATGATGGGAATGGCAGAACGTGAAGACGTCTTGAGGACTCAGCATGATCCGCGAGTAACATAAAAAATGTGTTTATGATATAGTCCTCGACATTTTGATTAGCTTGTAATGTTCTCAGGTTTTCAGAGATCAATTCAATGCCGTACAAAGTTGGTTCCCTATCCGGGAATCCATCAGGATACGAATTTGATGGATCAAAAATATTGATGGACCCTACAGCATTCTTCGGCATCTCTCCGAAGGTATCTCTCGGCCCTTTGTCATCGTCCTCAACTTCATCGTCACTCGATTCTTCGTTATTATCTTGGACAACTGTTCCTCGACTAAGCACAGGAGTAACTTCATTGATGAGAACACGAAGGGATGCACAATATTCGATTGTACCAGACCAATTCTCAGCTGGAGTGCTTGAGCGTTGAGTTTTTTTAAAAGTTTTTGATGAAGTTTTGAAGTTTATTGGATGACAGGCTGAGCGTTTCAAGAACTTTCTTTCTTCTCTGCACTCATGGAAAATCCGGGCAATTACTCTGCGCACATCATTCATTTGGCTTTCGTCGAATTCAATATTCGAACTTGTATATATTAGCCAGGCCCAGGTACATATGTGAGTACCACAGTTACCCGATGAAGTAGTAGAAATTTGAGTTGGGTAATCTGTAGGAGTGTGCAAAGTCCATTGCGCCCAATTGAGTTTGTGATCTTTTTCTGTTTCACTCGAGACAGGAACTGATTCCATTAGTGCACAAATCCTGGATAATACATTATCAGCGGGTGGTTTGTGGAGAGAGTCAATCCATAAGAAAATTCTCCTTTTTGGTATTACTGCCAGCAATGACCAATGAAAATTATTATTTATTGGGAGTAGCCAAACGTCGTGGTTCCATATATTAGCTGATGTGATCCATGTACAATAGCCCATTGAGAGATGGCCTTTGAGAACACTGGTCACCAGAAAGCTATCGAATGGTAACACTTTCAATCCCGAATTAGTGGCAACATCACTCATCAATAGAAAGAACGAATTAATGATGGAGTCATTGAACCATTCATTAGGTTTTAGTCGGAGCCAGGTGTCTTCATTTATTATGTTCCCATATACAACTTTCTGAAGCTTAGGAAAACCTCGGGGATAGTCAACATTTTTTACGAGGATATTTGCCACAAGTTCTGAGTCGCCACGGATTGCGGGATTTTCCTCGACATTTTCAAATTCTTCTCTGAATTCCTGTACACATCCATTTATCTGGTCATTTGTCCTCTCTTGATCCTCCGAATCACTTGAAATTGAATATAGAGGGACTTCTGGGTTCCATACATCAACCGTCTTGTCTGTATTCATTCGCTCATCAACACTTCCCTTCGTTCTGCCCAATGACTCCGCTCCCTGATCCTCGTCCCTCGCCTCACTCATTCCTCTCGTTTCGTTGTTTCCGAAATCCGTTGTTTGAGTAGCAATCAAAACTCTTGTCGACTTAGGACCCTTATAATAGCGATTACTTTTGAATCTCTCTTCTCTGAAATAATTCGGATCGACATCTTCCTGTACTTTTCTTTTTCGACCTCTAGTTGGTTTTAAATTCTGTCTGCGTCTAGTTAAATCAGGCCTGATGAAGGGTTCAACTGTCGTGATATATTCTTGGGCTGGAATATGTTGTTTTTTGTCCAGAATATTCTGCTTGAGATGTCGCCAGTTATTTTCTACAGGAGCATCTGAGTCTCTTCTGAGACCTATACGTTTCAAAATAATAGCAGACCACAGTGGATAATAACAGAGTAAATATCCAAAAAGATAAGACATGAATAGCTCCGAAATAATATTCATTGTTTATATTGGTAACTGCTGTCTCTTCAATAGATTTCCGGCGAGTTTCATCAAAATAAGTAAAGAATGGAGATTGTTTTCGCACCCCAACGTTTTCATCATTGTCATTCATGATTAAATCAGTAATGTCATCGTGTTCTATGAAATTTTGATCATCACAATCATTTGGGGTTAGATCTGTCTTATTTAGAAATGCAAGACTTTCTTCAAAATTTCGGGATACTTTTGGCAATCCAAACACGATCGTTATGTGCTGGCAAATTTCTGCAGCCTCTGCCAGGGTTTCTGAATGTACCATTAAAGTTATCAATCTCATGACTACTTTCTTCATTTGGGCTGTTTCCTTCTGTCTCTCTTTTTTTGTCAACTTTTGATTCAGATCCTGTTTACCATTGAATTTTTTGCACTTCTCGCTTGTCATCTTAATCAAGTGGAAACCACATACATGTATTATCGTGAAAATCATCTGAGCTCTCCGGCCAGTCTCCTCATCGAAACGATCATGTAGATATTGGAGGAGGGTGATTCCATTACATTCTAAGCATACGGCGTAAATGATCGGAAAGCTGAGATCTAGCTCAATTTTGTCTATCAGGTGATTCTGGGAAGACATCTTCTTCATTATAAACATAAATCTCCCAATGAATCGGGATATTGCAGGTGCATCATGCTCTGAGGAGATGAATTCAGCGATAGCAAACGCACAATGATCCTTGGAACCTGGTAAGACTATGCTATAATTATAGATTCGTTTTTCAATCCAGTCTGGCTTAGAGACAACTGATCCTGTGGCATCAGTGCATACGAATCTTTCTCCAGAATTCAATGATACGAAATATTTTATTTGTTCTTCAGTGAAGAGAATGACGAAAAATGGCTCGTAGCTAATCCCTTGAATGAGTCCTGGCGCAATTTTTCCAGGCCAAGATATTTTATACAGTTTAGACAGTATACCCAACGCTGTCATCAGATTTTTATCGACTCTTTTCTCGACATTCATTTCACTGGAGATTTTTTGGAGTATTTGTTTATGGACAACTTCATCCAATTTGCCTGCCTCGAGGTCCCCTATTGGAGTGCTGTTTAACATCTCGCTCTCAATTACGTATGGTGTAGCTCCTTTCAGTCATACTTGAAGCTGTTTCCGCCTCCACTTCCTCACGTGTCGTCGATGACGCTCACCTGTATGCATTATTTCTCCGATGACGGTAACAACGCAGGTTACATCGCGATACAGTTTCGTTATCGTCTCATATACTTTGAATTTGAATGATGCGCATGTTGAATGCCGACAGTATGCATTGGCAATAAAGGTTGATACCGTACTCCTAGATCGAGATGGGTTGCATTTATGATTTTTAAAACGTATTGAGCAAATGGGAAAATATTCCTCGGCTATTTCAGCGAGATCATCGTGCCAATCTGCTGTTTCATCCCTAGGTTTCAATGAGGCTGTTCCAGTCCAGTATTCCTCCCAGAATTCTCGTGGGATCATTATTTCTTTTGTGGTCGATTTAAGAGTGTCTTTTCCTCGAGTATTTTCATAATTTTCATTCAAAAGGGTATGCTCTGTTTTCTGAAATTCAGGGGATACTCGATTATCCGTGGGGAATTTCACGAAAACAATCGATTCTTCAGGGATTTTGTGATCACCAATCTGTGGGACATTACTGAAGATTAAATCAGCCTGAAATGGGATATCAGCACTGGAAGAATGACGAGAACTTGAGGATTTGGATGAGAGGGACGATATTTTCAGGCTTGGTGGTGAGAGAACACTCCTTTGCTCGTAATCTGTTGGTGCTAATATTGTGGAGTGGTCCGGCTTTTCTCCATTATCGTTATCAACCCTAACCACACATGAATCGAAACACAGAGATTCTTCTTCCCGATCACCACAAGCGTTACCCGTAATTTCAGTTGCAATGTTTTTACAACTGGTTTGAGAGTTCTCAAATTGCACTACTCCAGAATCGTTATCGCCAGGACTTGCGACATCGTGACTTATCTGAATGCGAGTCGATGGATCTGTTTGATCACTTACTATCGCTGATCTATAATTTAAATCAGACTCAGTAAGATTTGCATTCCTATCGTAGCACATTGCATTCAGAATATTGTGATCATTGTTATTGGAGTTTTCAGACAATGCGTCCATCTTTCGGAGATTTTTACCACTTTCTTCGGGCTCAATGGTCCACCCGTTGTGATTAACCAATACATTTTCAGTCATGTCTTTCTCCAAACATGATAACACTTGATCCACAACAAGACTCATTTCATAAGTATTTTTGATGGCATGATTAATATTTTCAGTTCTCTGATAAGAACAATCCCGAAAACTTAGAACCAAAGGTGTGGAAGGATTCAACATTGAGTTATCGGTATCGTCAAATCCAGCGTTATTATTATAATGATTGATATCATCATTATTTATAGAATCATTTTTGTTGCTGAGCTTCTCATCGTTGTCATTACTACTGGTTCGTTCTTCTGGGACAAACCGATTGAGATAAACATCCCCAACTTCATCCCTCTGTAATAGCTGAGTATTTCGAAGATTATCAAACACAAGGTTTTTTATCTCGTTTTTATTCCTCCTGAATGTCCGATAATATAGTTTTTTATATTTATCCAGGTCGATCTCTTTTGAACAAGTGTGGCACAAAATTTCTCCCATATTCCTCCATGCTTTTTATCAGATTCCGTACATAGTGCATCCCATGTACTTTGTGGATCTTTCTGGCATTTCATGTAATCACTGATTTTTTGTGCTAACGAAACAGGATCAATGAAGGCCGTCTTAGTCATTATTCTCCTTTATTTTGTATTTGCACAACTCCTAGAAATATCAATGTTAAGGAGCTAACAGAGATGAAAGTCCCTAATCACTGTTGAATTTGGAAAAGTATGACTAGATCAATTTGCGAACCATTCTCTTCAGTTATTTCAACTGTTATGCACAATCAAGGTATGAAGACATTGAATCTGTTTATTTGGAAATGTAATAGAAATTTCAAGCAGAATATTTTGTGGAATATTACCAATTTGGTAACCGCTGGTACATTGTTGAATGGGAATTAAAATTTAATGGACAGTCGACAACATGGTATTATTGATAGGCAGCCCATTCGCCTGCACAACTCCAATATTTTTGATAAAATTAAATTTTTTGAAAATTTGGATCATACGTAAGATAATAATAACTTTGGTTTATCATGATTCTGTGGTCGTTTAATGGGATTTCCAGCCGAAATGCCAGAAGATACGGAGAAAAGTCCAATAACAAATATTGCTTTGAAAAGACTACACAAATTTTGTTCTATGACATTTTTCGATATCTCAGTTACTTATCGAGATATTTCAATTTCTATACGGAATGAAGTTGTGGGGATTTTCATTTTGACATAATGGTCAAAGTCTGTCTGCCACTTTGACTTCCATGACTCATAGGATTATCTAAAAACTTCCGAGAAGGTAAAAAGAAACTATCAAGGGAGTATTTCCAAGAAACCGAGAGTTGTCAAGAACCTTCGACATGAATGAAAAATGGAATTAAATTGAAATATCTCTGTAAGTAATGAAGATATCGAAAAATGTCATAAAATAAAATTTGCGTAGTTTTTTCAAAGCAATATTTTCTGTTCGGAAATTCTTCCTGTATCTCCTGGCATTTCGGCTGGAAATTCATTTCACCTTCTGAGATGAATGGGCGTTTCCACCACTCGAGGGGTCCGCTGTAAGAATTGACCCCACTCCGACGCCCGGAGTACGACTGATCAGTCCGACTTTCACCTTAGAGGGTTAAACGACAACAGAATCATGATACACCAAAGTTATTATTGGAGTCGAATGAAGCCGCTCTGAGGACGTTTGATCCGAATTTTCCAAATTTTTTTTTCCATCAAAAATGTTTGAGTTGTGCAGGCAAATGGGCTTCCCATTAATAATACCATGTTGTAATACATTTGAACAAAATTGTCATATTTTTTCGAAATTTTGTGAATTTTTTCAGATTTTTTGAGCATGGCGTTTTTTTTCTAGCTCGCAGCTTGAACAAAAAAAACTAATCAGAGGAGAAATAAATAAAAAATTGAGTGCTTTTTTTAAATTAGATAAACTTCATAAAAAATCGTGATCAAAATCTGAAGGACCGAGATCACGGGCTGGTCGAGTTGGCATGGAATGCCCCATTTACAGTACAAGTGTTATTCGGCTATTCGGTCGTTCGTAATTTCTCAGATGTTTGAAATATATTGTTCTTACGGGATTTTATTTGAAGTGCGTCCAATGCGAACTCTGAATCGAGAGAAGGACGCAATTTGCTATCCGTTCACTCCCAGTAGTTCAGGTTCACAGCTCGACAATGTTAAAATTAGTCGATGCACAAAATTAAAAAATTGAGGGGTCATTGGATCGCACTCGATCAATCCGATGCCCCCTTAATGTTTAACTTGTCAACTGACTAATTTGGACATTTTAATTGGGGTATAGTCGGCCTTGCGGTCATTAAAATTCAGAAATTCAAATTGTGACACACATATAGATACAGACATAACTATAAAGACGTAATTTTTTCACGTTCCATAACATTCGATATAATTTCCAATAAAAATCATAAATTTGAGAAATCCGACGAAACCAATGCTCTTATTTACCAGGAAAAATAATATGGAATTTCATATTTCACCTGAATTTCAATAGAGTCCAAAAATTCTGAACAATAGAGAAAATAAGAATTCTTCAACTTATTTTCATTGTCAATGAATACATTACGGAATGCTGCATAATATTAAAGCTGTAGTATAAAAATTCTGCAAAAGTATGCAAGAAATTTCAACCAAAAGTGTAGTCAATATTTAAGTATCCTATGATCCTCAAATTGGTCATATTTTGATCCCTGAAGCCGCTACGTTTTCTCTCCGTGAGTTCTCCACCCCAGTCGATGAAAAAGCCGTAAATTACGTAGTGATATTTATTCTTTATAAAAAAGGATACAGAAATGGCTAAAGATATCAATTGAATCCTCTGGAATATACTGAAGACACCTAATTTTTTAAACAGTTCATCATATTGATAAATCTCCCATTAATTTCAGAACACCTGCAATGAGTTATTCATTATTCAAGGAAAATGGAATTTATTGAGAATGTCCATGAACTGCGGCTCGTGTTTCATGGTTGTATTTCCCCACGTGCTTATTCAATTTTTTTTGACCATATTTTCCTCGCAAATTGATTCTTACCGCCGCAATGGTATTTTGTCACACGCCTGTCAGTAAGGGTGAATGCCCATGGAACAGAATCCACACGGAGACGCATCCGCCTGACCCATTAAAATCCACCAAATTAAATTTACAGGGAAATATTGTGATCCAATCGGCTATGCAGATGAATTTTTAAGAATTTTAAATAATTCGTGATAAGCCACATTTTTAACGAGAATGATTGCAACCCTCAGCGTTCGAGTCGGGCTGTAAACCTCACAGCTCCAAAAAGTTAGCAAACCAGGGTCATCCGGGGGGGTCGACGAAAAGTTAAAAAATACGGGCTTTTTATGGGCTAATTTTCTGTAAGAAAAAAAAAAATTTTGCTCAAATATTTTAGCCAAAAAACTCATTTTTCGATTCTGCACGTTAAGCTACCAGACCAATGGGGTCGAATCGAGGTAATCAGTGGCCCATGGTGTAGTACTAAATATGGGCTAATTTTCTGCAGGAAAATAATTCCTGTTTTCCCCGATTTTTCCGCTATTTCCCAGGAGGTCAAAAGGGTGAAGTAAGGGTAGAGGTAAATCAGGTCCCTCGGACCCTAGGAACAATGGATGCCTTCTAGGAAATATGGGCTTTGATTTGAGCACTATTAGAAATTTTCTGCTGGAATAATAAGGACCTAAGTCCTCAATAACAAAAATGTGTCAATTCAAGATGGCTCCCTCGGGCCCTTAGACGGGTCAATACACTCATGGAAATATGGGCTTTAATTTGAGCCCTATCAGAAATTTTCTGCTAGAATAATAAGGGCCTAAGTTCTTGATAACCCAAATGGGTCAATTCAAGATGGCTCCCTCGGGCCCTTAGACGGGTCAATACACTCAAGGAAATATGGGCTTCAATTTGAGCCCTATTAGAAATTTTCTGCTGGAATAATAAGGGCCATAGTTCTTGATAACCCCAATGGGTCAATTCAAGATGGCTCCCTCGGGCCCTTAGACGGGTCAATACACTCAAGGAAATATGGGCTTCAATTTGAGCCCTATTAGAAATTTTCTGCTGGAATAATAAGGGCCATAGTTCTTGATAACCCCAATGGGTCAATTCAAGATGGCTCCCTCGGGCCCTTAGACGGGTCAATACACTCAAGGAAATATGGGCTTTAATTTGAGCCCTATTATAAATTTTTTGCTGGAATAATAAGGGCCGAATTCCTCAATAACCCAAATGGGTCAATTCAAGATTGCTCCCTTGCCCCCTCCCCCTCTGTGAAGGGTCAACACGTTCACTGAAATACACCCAGAAAAAAAAATCCTCATTTTGAAATTCTAACCTTCCTAAGTTGAGCTATTCAAGTCGAGACCTTCGAATATCTCAATCTAAGATCTTCGAAATCTCAAAATAAGGATTTTTTTTTTCTAGGTAGATTTCAGTGAATGTATTGACCTTTCAAAGGGGGAGGGCGAAGGAGTCATCTTGAAGTGACCCATTTTGTCCTGAAGGGACTCGGGCCCTCAACATTGAAGCAGAAAATTTCTGACAATGCTCAAATAGGAGCTCCTATGTCCTTCAAAGAATTGACCCGTCGAATTGCCCACGGGAGCCATCTTGAATTGACCCGTTTTGCCCTAGGTGGACCAAGGGCCTTCGCCCTTGGAACCGAAAATTTCAAATAGAGTTCAAATTAAAGCCCATGATTCCTTGAAGGTATGGATTCATCGGAGAGGCCCGAGGGAGCCATCTAGAATAGACTCATTTCGGTCGTTGAGGACTTGGGCTCTTATTATTCCAGCAGGAAATATCTTACGAAGCTAAAATTGAAGTCTATATTTCCTTGAATGTATCGAACCATCGAGGAAGCCATTTTGAATTGACTCATTTCGCCGTGCGGGGACTCAGACCCTCAATATTGAAGCGGACAGTTTCTCATAGGATGCAAATCGAAGCCCATAATTCTCTGAACGTATTGACTCATTGAAGGGCTCGAAGGAGCCATCTTCAATTGACCCATTTTCCCCTGGAGGGACCCAGGCCTATAATAGTGCTGCAGAAAATTGGTCATAGGGTTCAAATTGAAGCCCATATTTCCTTAAATGTACTGATCAATCGAGAGGCCCTAGATAGCCATCTTGAATTGACCCATTCTGGCCTGGGGGGTCCCCCTGACCCTTAATGTTGGAGCAGAAAATCTCTTCTCGAACCCAAATTGAAGCCCATATTTTTTCTAACGACAAACTGTATTGACCTATCGAGGTACCCGAGGGCCTCATCTCGATTTGACCCGTTTTGTTCTGGAGGGACTGAGGCCCTCAATATTGTTACAGGAAATCTCCAATAGGGTTCCAATTGATGCTCAGACTTCATTGAATGTACTGAGCCATAAAGAGGCCCCATGGAGCCATGTTGAATCAACCCATTTGATCCTGGGTGGACTCAGGTCTTTAGTGTGGGAGCAGAAAATTTCAAATAAGACACAAATCGAAGCGCCTATTTCCTTCAATGAATTGCTCCATCGAGGTGCCCGAGGGAGTCATCTTGAATTGACCCTTTTCGCCCTGCGGGGACCAAGACCCTGAATATTGCAGCAGAAAATTTCCAATAAGGTTCAAATTGAATCCCTCAATCACTTGAATGTATTCACCTATCAGTAATGGAGCAGAACATTCCTAATAGGTCTCCAAGTGAAGCTCATATTCCCTTTAACAAATTGACCCCTTAGAGAGGCCCGAGGCAGCCACCTTAAATTGACCCATTTGATCTTGGGCGGACTTCCGTGTCGGAGCAGAAAATTTTTAATGGTACTGGAATTGGAGCCTATATTTTCTTCTACTAATTGACCCATCGAGGTACCCGAAGGAGCTGTCGTGAATTGACCCGTTTTGCCCTGGGGGACCAAGGCCCCACAGCGTTTATATTAGGACAGAAAATTTCTAATGAGGTCCATATTGAAGTCCTCAATTCCTTGAGCGTATTGACCCAACCGGGGGGGAGCCATCTTGAATCGATACGTTTAGCCTTGCGGGGATCAAGGCCCCTAATGGTGCTACAGAAAATTTCTAGTAGGAATCAAATTGAAGCCCATATTTTTTTGAATGGACTGACCCATCAAAGGACTCTAGGAAGCCATCTTGAACTGACCCATTCCCCTCTGGGTGGACTCAGGCCCTCAATATTGGAGCAGAAAAGTTCCAGTAGGGCCCATATTTCCTTCAATGTATTGATCTGACGATGCGTCCGAGGAAGCTATCTTGGATTAACCCATTTTGGGCACTGAAGACTCATTATTTTAGCAGAAAATTTTCAATGATGCTCAAAATAGAGCCCATATTTTCTTGAATGTATTGACCGATCGAGGGGGCCGAAGAAGTCATCTTGAATTAATACATTTGACCCTGGGGGCCTTCAGTATTAGAGCAGAAAATTTCTTATGGGGCTCAAATACAAGCCCATATTTCCTTGAATGTACCGATCCATCAGGCGCCCAGGGCAGCCATCTCGAATGGACCCATTTGGGTGATTATGGACCTAGGCCCTTATTATTCCAGCAGAAAATTTCTAATAGGGTTCAAATTGAAGCCCATATTTCCTTGAGTGCATTGATCCGTCGAAGGGTACGAGGGAGCCATCTTGAATTGACTCATTTGGGTTACCAAGAACTTACGCCCTTATTATTCCAGCGGAAAATTTCTAATAGTGCTCAAATCAAAGCCCATATTTCCTAGAAGGCATCCATTGTTCCTAGGGTCCGAGGGACCTGATTTACCTCTACCCTCACTTCACCCATTTTGACCTCCTGGGAAATAGCGGAAAAATCGGGGAAAACAGGAATTATTTTCCTGCAGAAAATTGGCCCATATTTAGTACTACACCATGGGCCACTGATTACCTCGATTCGACCCCATTGGTCTGCTAGCTTAACGTGCAGAATCGAAAAATGAGTTTTTTGGCCAAAATATTTGAGCAGAAAATTTTTTTTTCTTGCAGAAAATTAGCCCATAAAAAGCCCGCATTTTTTAACTTTTTGCCGACCCCCTCCGATGACCCTCGTTTGCTAACTTTTTGGAGCTAAACCTCACACTAGCCAAAAACGTCATTGCCCACACGCCTGCCTGTGAAACGCCTCTTTATGCTCGCTGCACTTGCTGTTGATTGACAGGCCTTGTGCGATAAATATGGGGAATTCCATGTGAATTCAACGTGAGCAAAACCTTCACCATCGTCAATTATATTGCTGATTTTTTCTGGGGTTGTACATGGAATGAGATGACTTTTCAAATTTTTTCAGATTTTTTAACGCATCCTGTGAGCCGCCATATTTTTTTTCAAGTTTTGTCTTCAAATGCCTGTAACTTCCGTAAAAATCAACCGAATGAAATGTTTTTTTTTCTTTCAAAACACGTGTTTTCGGACAAACTTTTTATTTAAAAGTGAGCAAATTTTTTCCCCCTTGTTCTTCCATTGATTTTCTTGAAAAAACATAAAAAAAACTCCAAAAATAACTTGTTTTGAGGGATGGACCTTTTTTTTTTTTCAAAAAATTTCAGTAAATATATTGGACTGTTGTGTTTGAGAATTAAAAATTTAAAAAAAAAAGGAATTTATTTTCTTTTTTATTTCGAATCGAGTGAATAAATCGCATTGATTTCCCAATTCTCCACACGGCATCATCCACGGAATGCCTTGTCACCAGATATTATTTCGAAATGCCAGTGAATCAGCAGCTCGGCCAATGCACCCGGACATTGACCGAACTGCAGCCTATACCGATTCCGGAATTATTAATCAGTCTCGTCCTAGCTTCATCAAGGAACGTACAAAGGGGCGAACTCCTCGAGATTGATTGATACTTGATTCCGGAATCAGTTAAATTCCCTCTGCCCGGCGCTTATCGTCAACTCGAGTATCTTGGGATTATCATTGATCACAACTACGCACACCTTCGTAGTGATCAATCCCACGTTATTATAAACAATCTAACTCTTCCCGGATCCGGCAAACGAGGTGCGAAATAACTCGGTCCCGTTCTTCCCAAGTGGATTTTCGTGCAAGGACACATTCAATCTTTTCATCAATTTATTGTTAAGTCAACGACGCGGAGATCACTGTCGTGATAAGGATAAGACTACGCAATTGTAAAACGAGTGGATGTATGAGTGTGAGTGTTGAGCGGAGGAGGTGTAAGTAGTTATTGTATTTTGGCCATTGTTATCATTTTCGAGTCTAGTATCATTAAATTGGTTTTCTTTCATTATCTTTTATTATTTTCCTGATCCCGAGGACTGAACGGCAAGTGCAGATGTGCCCAGCACTTTAAAGTATAAGTATCCACTAAATAAAAATATTATTTTGTGGCTACTAGGTCGAACCGTGTTTATTTATAGTAACAAATAAACTCGAATTCGCCCGAACCGCAACAGATCCAAACAAAAAATTTCTACCGAAGGCCAAAGTGGCAATTTCATTTCCTGGCTTTTATTTTCAATTTAAATTCATGAAGTCATGATAAAGAAAGTTTTTAAGTTCAAAGTTTCATGGGCATTTGACCGCGGATAAATTATTTTAAATTTTCACCTAAAACGACACTGCATCATATTCAGATCTGAACCAATTAAATCATTTTAGAGAAAATCGATCACAGAAACTCTCCCCGAATGATATGCCCAAATAGGATTGCCACTTTGGCCTTTGGTGAAAATTTTTTTTTTGGTCCAATATTTTCACTGAAATTTTTTTGGAAAAAATGAAAATCCATTCCTCAAAACGAGTTGTTTTTTGAGTTTTTTTTCATGTTTTTTCAAGAAAATCAATGGAAGAACGGGGGAAAGAAATCCGCTCATTCTTAAATAAAACGTTTGTCCGAAAACGCGTATTTTGTAAAAAAAAAAACATTTCATTCGGTTGATTTTTACGGAAATTACAGACATTTGAAGACAAAACTAGGAAAAAATATGGCGGCTCACAGGATGCGTTAAAAAATCTGAAAAAAGTTTGAAAAGTCATCTTATTTCATGTACAACCACAGAAAAAATCGGCAATATAATTGACGATAGAGAAGGTTTTGCTCACGTTGAATTCACATGGAATTCCCGATATATTTGCCGGAATATGACTGTTTTCCGTTGATTTTCAGGGAAAAATGGAACTAAAATTTATGGTTAACACCGGATTTTATCAGAAAATTTAGAATTTCCAATGATCAAATTCCTTGGAATTTCTGTTGAGCTTCAATGCGATGATACCGAACATTTCAGGAAGAAAATAATGTAACGCACACTGTTAGAATTTCTTTTCTTTCAATCTAAGTGATACATGCATTCGAATTTTTAATACTCTGAATTTAAATTATTACACATTCAAGATTAAATCGTTCATGAAATTTTTTATACAACTTGAAAATTCAGAGAAATTGAATTTTCCATCGTAGGCGGCGAGCATCGATTTTTCAATGACATTTCGAATTCCTCGAACTCAATTTGAAAATTGAACAACACATTGGATTGAATTTTTAATTAATGGGAAATTCACAGAGATAGTTGCTTGAATTTTAAAAATTTTAATTGATTACTATTTTCAAATGGACCTGGGAATTCAAATTCCATTCAATATTACGAAATTTGACTGATTTTTCAGTGAAAAAATGGATGGTAATTTCATGTGAATAAGTCGTGGTTAAAAATGACAAATTTAGTTTTTTCAATTTCAGGGATAATTTTCTAACAGTGCAGTGTAGGATGAAAGATTAGGATTTTTCTCTTCCTATCGATGAGATAATGAGTGCCGTCAAGAATTCAGTTGCTGAATGGGATCTAGTAACCGAATATTTCTGGGATCCCTTCGTCTCGTTTAAATTGTATAATTAATCAATCGATATGAACTGGTTCGAATCATTCAGAGATAGCAAATAAAATAAGAAAAACAATTTTGTTTTTAATAGGAATAAAATTATGTCGTTTTTAATATATTTTCATCATCTGGCCTGAAGAATTCGGAAACTGGGTCTGTGACGCGATGCCGAAACGGAAATCACTTTCAACGCTTACCTATCTTGAATTCATTTTCAAAATTTCCGATAGTTGATTAAAATTATGTGATATTTGATGTTTTCGGATTAATTGATTGATCAAATTGAACAACTGCAGCATAGAATATTTTAGAATAATCAAGTACTCGAGAGAGAACTGAATCTGAATTTTGTGAATTAAATGGCCCAACAACCGCAATGCAAGTACAACGATTTACGAACGCAGTGAACAATGTTCATGAAATTGAACATGTTCCGGGCGACGATTCGGCCAAATTTCCTCCCCTCCACCCAACCCAAAACACATTGAATGACATCTGTGACATTTAATAGTTGTCGAAATAAATACGCAATGAGAAAAAAAATCAAAACGAGAAAAGATGTAATTTATCAGAAAAGTAAAATTGTTTCTTGAATGTATATCAATTTCGAAAAAAGCTAGTGAACTGCTGATTAAATGTCTTCCAGTATTCCATGATTTGTGCGTTATATCAAGATTCATCGTTTCTAACAAAAAAAACTTGAAATCGCATCGTTATGCACGGAGAAATGGTCTCGTTTACAAAAAAACGCTAATTTTCGACTTTTTTCCAAATGTTTTTTGGAAAAAACTGGAGAAACGCTGAGACGATCGTCTCCATAATCTAATCAGGTTCAAGTCACATGAAAATACAGCGATTAAAAAAAAAAAAGTCAAATCGCATCGTTTGTTCAGGAGGAATCGTGGCACAAAATTTTTGTCACAGACGTACGCACACGCATACACACATCCACACATACAGACAGGTACCTGAAAAGGGTCAGAAGTGGTTCCAAAGGTCATGAAACGTGGAGAAATGCTTAAATTTCCACATTCGATTTTCGGGGTCATTACAATAACTTCCTCCCGACGGGTCGGGAAGTTAATAATCCTTTATATGATACGTGCGTGTAATCGCATGGGTTTCAGTTGACTATAGTCAACTGAAACCCGAAATAACGCATGACGCGCATGCGCATCACCTATTAAAAGAGAATAACAAGGAAGGAAATCTAACCTCCGAATAGTGAATACATGGAATGACTGAAAAATGAAAAGGTGATTTTCGAAGCAGATAAAATGAGCCAAAATCGTATAATTCCTGATAGTGATGAAGAGTTAGGCAGTGAGGAGAATTTATTTACTGATGAGGAGGAGTTTATTGGTGATGTGACATTTGAAGAAAATGGAAATAAAATATTCTCCGATTTTTCAATTACGTTTTGTATCATATTTTTTTATAATTATAACTTTCTTTTTTTTGCGAATTCTTAATGATTTTTAAAAATTGTATTTTGTAATTATTATAATTAATTTTTTTCAATTAAAAATACTTTACAAGTTTTTTGAACTACATATTTAATGAATATAATTAATTTTTTCTTCAGAAGTTCCGCATAATTTTTAAATCACACTTTTTTATAATTATTTTTTTAAATACATGTGATCTTTTTTCTTCAGTGGGGGGGGGTTCGCCCCCCAACCCCCCCCCACCGGAGGCTTCGCCCCCTGGACCCCCTTTTCTCGTGGGGGGCCTCGCCCCCCACTACCCCCCCTCTGCCCCCAGACTTCATCACGCACTTATCATATAAAATAGTATACGCAATACGTGCGGACAGCAGGCGGTATCACTCGGGCGGCTGCGCCGCCCTCGTGAGTAACCGCCTGCTTTCCGCACTAGTTGCGTAATGTACTATTACCTCACTATCAGATGATAATCCCTCGAATAATGTATGAACCCTCCTCCCAACATAAAAACAATACGAAAATGGTGGAGGAACGACAAAATTATAATACTTTCGGGAAACTCAAGAATAAATTAATTCACTGAAAAATGTATCGAACAAAAAAGTCGAAAAACGTAAACACGAGCGCAGGGATGTACATTCTCATTGGACGTGGCTCGGTCCTCACTTCACTCACCGTGAAAATGCATACGAATGAATCTCAAGATTCATATGTATCCAAAAACACGAAAAAACAACGTTAACTCCTATAAATAACGTCTGATAGTCCTTGTTGGTGGTTCACGCAGAGGAAAACTACAAAAAATATTAACGTTTCTGAAACGCCACAGGTGACAGTGCGCTGAGGATTGCACAACTGATTTTACGCACTCGTGTGAACTAATTCCGTCCAGCGGTAGCTGGCAAGTATCCCCTCCCCTGGAGACGAGAATAAAAGGACCCAATATGTCAGAGTGAAAGAGGGAGATGGATACGCGCACCAGGAGTTATCAATTGCTAGCTGGGCCATCTATCCAAGAGAGTATGAAATTTTGCAACAAACAACAGCCCTTTTCCAAGTGAAAAGAATAAGGGACCGTTTTTTTTTCTTGTGAATTCTACAGGCTAGAATTGAACAAAGATTTCTCAATTCATCTCTGAGTTTTGGAGATAATTCACGATGCTCACGATCCATTCTCAACCATTCGTTCGCTCGGAAGTGAGTTGGCCACGGGCGGACGTTGCTTCAAATACGATGGGCATAACAGTGTCAAGTGAATTTGGTGATGACCTTGAAAATAGACATTCACCAACAAAGTTATCAATTTTTTTAATAATAATAATAAACAGATGATGAACATCGGTGACAAGTTAAAAATTTTAGAACTTAGATAAACAAACAAAATCAGTCTTATACACGGCCTCTTATGGAGTTTTAATTAAATTGACCGATTCACCCCCCTAGGAGCTCAAGAAAAATTTGTAAATAATTGGAGATATGGGGAATGATGTGCCAAATATTATGTCGATAAAAAAAATGGAGTACCGGAATAAATAAGGAAGATACTTCAACCCCCCGTACCCATTTGATTCCATGCTTTCTCGAGGTTGATCACGCAAAATAGAGGATTTTCCGGATTTCATTTCTTAATGTCTAGTTTCGGTTGCGGGTTTGAAATTCCGTTCGATGAATGAATACATATTTCTCCAATGGTGGAGGGAAAAACAAATTATTTTTCGTGAGAAGACCCGGTTACGGGCCTTCTGACGAAAAATTGCATTCATCACACGGTCCAAAAATATTTTCTGATGAATGTGATTATAGGCCTCGCCTTCGGCTCGGCCTACAAAGCCACATTCGTCAGAAAATACTTTGTGGACCTTGTGATGAAAATAACTATTGAATCTTTTATCGAATTCACTTGGCACCCTTAAAGTAGCTCTACCCTCAGGTCGGTGTTTTACCGACCGGATTCGCTACTTTTGAATACTTTCATCAGTTACCGAATTTCCCAACTAGTTGCATGAGGAAAATTTGAAAAAAATTATGCATAATCGTCATTATCTAAATTAAATCTTGCAAAGTACTGATATTTTTTTGAACATTTCCTTCTTATAAATAAATAGCAGAACTTGTTAACGAAACTGTGGATCATCTTTTATGGAGTGTCAGAAAATTCCTTGATTTATTTACATCTAATGTTTGAAAATTCAGATTTTGATCTTTGATTACAATGGAAATGTTGATTTTCTCATAAGACACTGTGTTGAATTCTGATTTTCCAACTTTTTTTTTTTGAAAAACGGGAACGATGATTAAATTGAGGAAAAAATTGCGATTCTAAAGGTGATTGAGTTCTCTAAAAATTTGGTGTAGTTTTCAATAATATTTGAATTTGTCAGAAGGGTATAGCTACGCTTTAAGAACGAGTACCTCGAACTCGAGAATGATAGCTCCGAGGTGACCTTGAAGTTACCATGCACATCATACTCAATTTTTCATTTACATTCATTTCTCCATTCTTCAGTATGTCTTAATATGCTGAGAAAGGTGGGGGGAAAATGGACCCTGGGGCAAAATGGGCCCGGGGCGATATGGACACCAGGGCAAAATGGATTCCGGGGCAAGACAGACCCCGGGGCAAAATTAACCCCCCGAATTTTTCAACGAAAGATCGCTAACTCCATTCATTTCGGAGAGACCGCTGAAAACTCAAAAATTGGAGGGGGGGGGGGCGCGACGAATCCTAGAAGCAACTTAGGGGAAGTCGCAATGAAAATTTTTTGACAAAAATTTGTTGATGGTTTTCATTTTAGGGGGAGGGGGGGGAGGAAGATTTTTTCGATGAGAAATGAATCGATTCATTTGCCTAAAGAAGGTGGGCGGCGTTTGAATTGAATTTGAAGTGAGAGAATCTTCGTGGGTCCCGGTAGCTTAGTTGGAAGAGTGCTCGGCGCGTAACTGGGAGACCCGGGTTCGATTCCCGGCTGGGTGGATTGGGTTTTTTTTTCTCTGAATTTCAATTCTATTTGAATTAATGAATTGATTCTTTGCCTAAAGAAGGTAGGCGGCGTTTGAATTGAATTTGGAGTGAGAGAATTCTCGTAGGTCCCGGTAGCTTGGTTAGAAGAGTGCCCGGCACGTAACTGGGAGACCCGAGTTCGATTCCCGGCTGGGTGGATCGGGTTTTTTTTCTCTGAATTTCAATTCTATTTGAATTGATGATTTTTTTTTTTACGAGAAATGAATCGATGATTTTTCTATGGGTAGGGGGAGTCGCGCTGAATATTTTTTGACAAAAATTTGTTGGTGGTTTTGGCTTAAGTGAAATTTTTTTTTCCTTGAAAAACCCGAAAGTTTGAATTGTTCACCCCCTAACACCCCCTTCGACTAATCCAAATGACTTGATGATTTTTCCGGGGATCGAGGGAGTTGCGCTAAACAATTTTCTACCGAAAATTCATTGGTGGATTTGACAATGAAGGGTGAAAGAGATTTCCTTTCCCCTGAAAAATTACATTTTTTCACCCCCTAACACCCCCTCGGACCAATCTAAATGACTCGATAATTGTTCTGGTGGTGAAGGAAGTCGCGCTGAACATTTTTTGACGAAAATTTGTTAGTGGTTTTGATTTTGAGAGGTGAAAGATTTTTTTTCCCCCTTGAAAACTCGAAAGTTCCACTTTTTCACCCCCTAGTGCCCCCTTGGACGAGGGACTTGCCCTGAATATTTTTTCATAATCATTTATCAGTGACTTTGCGTATTATTAGTAGGAGATTAGTTTCCCCCTTAAAAAACTTATAAAATTGAATTTTTCACCCCCAACACCCCTTTGGACCAATTTCAACGACTCAATGATTTTTCTGGTGATTAAAGGACTCGCGCTGAACATTCTTTGTTGGTGGTTTTGACTATTCGCGGCGAAAGAATTTTTTTTCCTCGCAAAACTCGGAAATTTTATTTTCTTCACCCCCTAGCACCCCCGTGGACCACTCTGAACGACCTGATAATTTTTCTGGGGGTAGGGGGAGTTGCACTGAGTATTTTTTCATTGACTTTTGTTGGTACTGTTGCTTATTATGAAACGGAGATTTTTTTTCCCCCCAACAAACGCGAAAATTTCATTTTTCCACCCCCTAGCACCCCCTTGGACCAATCTGAGAGACTTGATGATTTTTCTGGGGGTTGAATGAGTTGCGCTGAGTATTTTATCATTAACATTTGTTGGTGGTTTTGCTTATTATGAGTCGGAGATTTTTTTCCCCCCGAAAAACGCGGAAATTTCATTTTTCCACCCCCGAGCACCCCCTTGGACCACTCTGAACGACCTGATGATTTTTCTGGGGATAGGGGGAGTTGCACTGAGTATTTTTTCATCAACATTTGTTGATGATTTTGCTTATTATGAATCGGAGATTTTTTTTCCCCCCGACAAAGGCGAAAATTTAATTTTTTCACCCCCTACCACCCTCTTGGTCCACTCTGAAAGACTTGATGATTTTTCTGGGGGTAGGGGGAGTTGCATTTTATTAGTCGGAAATTTTTTTCCTCCCGAAAAATGCGAAAATTTCATTTTCCCACACCCTAGCACCCCCTTAGACCAGTCTGAGAGACTTGATGATTTTTCTGGGGGTAGGGGGAGTTGCATTTTATTAGTCGGAAATTTTTTTCCTCCCGAAAAATGCGAAAATTTCATTTTCCCACACCCTAGCACCCCCTTAGACCAGTCTGAGAGACTTGATGACTTTTCTAGGGATTGAGGGAGTTGCGCTGAATATTTTTTCATCAACATTTAGTGGTGGTGTTGCGTATTATTAGTCAAAGATTTTTTTCCCCCCGAAAAACGCGAAAATTTCATTTTTTCACCCCCTAGCACCCCCTTAGACCAGTCTGAGAGACTTGATGACTTTTCTAGGGATTGAGGGAGTTGCGCTGAATATTTTTTCATCAACATTTAGTGGTGGTGTTGCGTATTATTAGTCAAAGATTTTTTTCCCCCCGAAAAACGCGAAAATTTCATTTTTTCACCCCCTAGCACCCCCTTAGACCAGTCTGAGAGACTTGATGACTTTTCTAGGGATTGAGGGAGTTGCGCTGAATATTTTTTCATCAACATTTAGTGGTGGTGTTGCGTATTATTAGTCAAAGATTTTTTTCCCCCCGAAAAACGCGAAAATTTCATTTTTTCACCCCCTAGCACCCTCTTGGTCCACTCTGAAAGACTTGATGATTTTTCTGGGGGTAGGGGGAGTTGCAATAAGTATTTTTCCATTAACATTTGTTGGTGGTTTTCCTTATTATGAGTCGGAGAATTTTTTTCCCACTGAAAAACGCGAAGATTTCATTTCTCCACCCCCTAGCACCCCCTTGGCCCAATCTGAGAGACTTGATGATTTTCCTGGGGGTTGAATGAGTTGCGCTGAGTATTTTTTCATTAACATTTGTTGGTGGTTTTGCATATTATTAGTCGGAGATTTTTTTTCCCCCCCCGAAAAACGCGAAAATTTCATTTTTCTACCCCCTAGCACCCCCTTGGACCAACCTGAGAGACTTGATGATTTTTCTGGGGGTTGAGGGAGTTGCGCTGAATATTTTCTCATCAACGTTTGTTGGTGGTTTTGCTTATTATTAGTTGGAGATTTTTTTTTTCCCCTGAAAAACGCGAAAATTTCATTTTTCCACCGCCTAGCACCCCCTTGGACCAGTCTGAGAGACTTGATGATTTTTCTGAGGTTTGAGGGAGTTGCGCTGAGTATTTTTTCATCAACATTTATTGGTGGTTTTGGGTATTATTAGTCGGAGATTTTTTGTCCCCCCGAAAAACGCGAAAATTTCATTTTTTCACCCCCTAGCACCCTCTTGGTCCACTCTGAAAGACTTGATGATTTTTCTGGGGGTAGGGGGAGTTGCACTGAGTATTTTTCCATTAACATTTGTTGGTGGTTTTCCTTATTATGAGTCGGAGAATTTTTTTCCCCCTGAAAAACGCGAAGATTTCATTTCTCCACCCCCTAGCCCCCCTTGGCCCAATCTGAGAGACTTGATGATTTTGCTTATTATGTGTCGGAGATTTTTTTTCCCCCCGACAAACGCGAAAATTTCATTTTTTCTCCCTCTAGCACCCCCTTGGACCAGTCTGAGAGACTTGATAACTTTTCTAGGGATTGAGGGAGTTGCGCTGAATATTTTTTCATCAACATTTATTGGTGGTGAAATCTTTGGCTTCCGGATGGATGCCGCGTTTGGATTCAGCGTTGCGCCGACGTTTCGCAAACATTGCAGTCTGCATCTTCAGGGCTATGAGCTCCGATTCTGAGCTCCGATGTCTAGGGGTAGTCCTTATATGCCTTCCCTTGTGG
>NW_021680449.1:45793-46622 GCF_001412515.2 Diachasma alloeum | reverse complement strand
TTTGTTGGTGGTTTTGCATATTATTAGTCGGAGATTTTTTTTTCCCCCCGAAAAACGCGAAAATTTCATTTTTCTACCCCCTAGCACCCCCTTGGACCAGCCTGAGAGACTTGATGATTTTTCTGGGGGTTGAGGGAGTTGCGCTGAATATTTTCTCATCAACGTTTGTTGGTGGTTTTGCTTATTATTAGTTGGAGATTTTTTTTTTCCCCTGAAAAACGCGAAAATTTCATTTTTCCACCGCCTAGCACCCCCTTGGACCAGTCTGAGAGACTTGATGATTTTTCTGAGGTTTGAGGGAGTTGCGCTGAGTATTTTTTCATCAACATTTATTGGTGGTTTTGGGTATTATTAGTCGGAGATTTTTTGTCCCCCCGAAAAACGCGAAAATTTCATTTTTTCACCCCCTAGCACCCTCTTGGTCCACTCTGAAAGACTTGATGATTTTTCTGGGGATAGGGGGAGTTGCACTGAGTATTTTTCCATTAACATTTGTTCGTGGTTTTCCTTATTATGAGTCGGAGAATTTTTTTCCCCCTGAAAAACGCGAAGATTTCATTTCTCCACCCCCTAGCCCCCCTTGGCCCAATCTGAGAGACTTGATGATTTTGCTTATTATGTGTCGGAGATTTTTTTTCCCCCCGACAAACGCGAAAATTTCATTTTTTCTCCCTCTAGCACCCCCTTGGACCAGTCTGAGAGACTTGATAACTTTTCTAGGGATTGAGGGAGTTGCGCTGAATATTTTTTCATCAACATTTATTGGTGGTGAAATCTTTGGCTTCCGGATGGATGCCGCGTTTGGATTCAGCGTTGCGCCGACGTTTCG
>NW_021680449.1:4558-44738 GCF_001412515.2 Diachasma alloeum | reverse complement strand
TGGCCAAATCTCAAGGGTATTTCGAAAGGAAATACCGAGAGGGTTTGGAGATCCATAAAAACCCTAACAACCTCAACAGGGACAGAGGATATCAAGTGAACCCCATTTGGAAAACCGTCCTCCCGGTTTTTTAATTGACCAGCTGATCAATTAAAGATATATGATTGGCTGACCACCCCCCCCCATTCCCCTTCCCCCACCACCACAAGGGATGGCATATAAGGACTACCCCTAGACATCGGAGCTCAGAATCGGAGCTCATAGCCCTGAAGATGCAGACTGCAATATTGGCGAAACTTCGGCGCAACGCTGAATCCAAACGCGGCATCCATCCGGAAGCCAAAGATTTCGTTAATCATGGCCGCGAAAGCCTCAAAATGAAGATTTATTGGTGGTTTTGCATTTTATTAGTCGGAGATTTTTTTCCTCCCGANGATTAGTCGGACATTTTTTTTCCCCCCGAAAAACGCGAAAATTTCATTTTTCTACCCCCTAGCACCCCCTTGGACCAATCTGAGAGACTTGATGATTTTCCTGCGGGTTGAATGAGTTGCGCTGAGTATTTTTTCATTAACATTTGTTGGTGGTTTTGCATATTATTAGTCGGAGATTTTTTTCCTCCCGAAAAACTCGAAAATTTCATTTTTCCACCCCCTAGCACCCCCGTGGACCAATCTGAGAGACTTGATGATTTTCCTGCGGGTTGAATGAGTTGCGCTGAGTATTTTTTCATTAACATTTGTTGGTGGTTTTGCATATTATTAGTCGGAGATTTTTTTTTCCCCCCGAAAAACGCGAAAATTTCATTTTTCTACCCCCTAGCACCCCCTTGGACCAGCCTCAGAGACTTGATAATTTTTCTGGGGGTTGAGGGAGTTGCGCTGAATATTTTCTCATCAACGTTTGTTGGTGGTTTTGCTTCTTATTAGTTGGAGATTTTTTTTTCCCCTGAAAAATGCGAAAATTTCATTTTTCCACCCCCTAGCACCAATTTATTGGTGGTTTTGCGTATTATTAGTCGGAGATTTTTTTTCCTCCCGAAAAACGCGAAAATTTCATTTTTCTACCCCCTAGCACCCCCTTGGACCAGCCTGAGAGACTTGATGATTTTTCTGGGGGTTGAGGGAGTTGCGCTGAATATTTTCTCATCAACGTTTGTTGGTGGTTTTGCTTCTTATTAGTTGGAGATTTTTTTTTCCCCCTGAAAAATGCGAAAATTTCATTTTTTCACCCCCTAACACTCTCTTGGTACACTCTGAAAGACTTGATGATTTTTCTGGGGGTAGGGGGAGTTGCACTGAGTATTTTTCCATCAACAGTTGTTGGTGGTTTTGCTTATTATTAGTTGGAGATTTTTTTTCCCCCCTGAAAAACGCGAAAATTTCATTTTTCTACCCCCTAGCACCCCCTTGGACCAGTCTGAGAGACTTGATGATTTTTCTGGGGGTAGGGGGAGTTGCACTGAGTATTTTTCCATCAACAGTTGTTGGTGGTTTTGCTTATTATGAGTTGGAGATTTTTTTTCCCCCCTGAAAAACGCGAAAATTTCATTTTTCTACCCCCTAGCACCCCCTTGGACCAGTCTGAGAGACTTGATGATTTTTCTGAGGGTAGGGGGAGTTGCACTGAGTATTTTCCCATCAACAGTTGTTGGTGGTTTTGCTTATTATGAGTCGGAGATTTTTTTTCCCCCCTGAAAAACGCGAAAATTTCATTTTTCTACCCCCTAGCACCCCCTTGGACCAGTCTGAGAGACTTGATGATTTTTCTGGGGGTAGGGGGAGTTGCACTGAGTATTTTTCCATCAACAGTTGTTGGTGGTTTTGCTTATTATTAGTTGGAGATTTTTTTTCCCCCCCTGAAAAACGCGAAAATTTTATTTTTCCACTCCCGAGCACCCCCTTGGACCACTCTGAACGACCTGATGATTTTTCGGGGGGTAGGGGGAGTTGCACTGAGTATTTTTTCATTAACATTTGTTGATGATTTTGCTTATTATGAGTCGGAGATTTTTTTTCCCCCTGACAAACGCGAAAGTTTCATTTTTCCACCCTCTAGCACCCCCTTGGACCAGTCTGAGAGACTTGATGACTTTTCTAGGGATTGAGGGAGTTGGGCTGAATATTTTTTCATCAACATTGGTGGTTTTCATCAACATTGGAATTGGTGGTTTTGCATTTTATTAGTCGGAGATTTTTTTCCTCCCGAAAAACGCAAAAATGTCATTTTTCCACCCCCTAGCACCCCTGTGGACCAATCTGAGAGACTTGATGATTTTCCTGAAAAACGCGAAAATTTCATTTTTCCACCCCCTAGCACCCCCTTGGACCAGTCTGAGAGACTTAATGATTTTTCTGAGGGTTGAGGGAGTACGCTGAGTATTTTTTCATCAACATTTATTGGTGGTTGTGCGTGTTGTTAGTCGGAGATTTTTTTTCCCCCCTAAAAACGCGAAAATTTCATTTTTTCACCCCCTAGTACCCTCTTGGTCCACTCTGGAAGACTTGATGATTTTTCTGGGGGTAGGGAGAGTTGCACTGAATATTTTTCCATTAAAATTTGTTGGTGGTTTTTCTTACTATGAGTCGGAGAATTTTTTCACCATGAAAAACGCGAAGATTTCATTTCCCCACCCCCTAGCACCCCCTTGGACCAATCTGAAAGACTTGATGATTTTCCTGGGGTTCGAGGGTGTTTCGTTTAATCTTTTTTCATAACAATGGGCTGGTGGTTCTGGCTATTTATGGTGCAGAAATTTTTTCTTCCCAAAAAAAAGACAAAAATTGAGATTTTTATCTCCCTACCACCCCCTTGGCCTGAACAAAGGGGGTTGATGATATTGTAGAGGATGGTGGGGCTGTTCTGGATCATTTCGGAAATTAGAACTTAAATAGGAACAATTTTCAGTTTTCGTATTAACGTATGGGGCCCCACAGATCCTTGCTACGGCCCTGAACTTTCGCTGCCAAGTCGGCTGCTAACTTCAGCGTCATGTTACAAGAGCGNTCTAGCACACCCTTGGACCGGCCTAAGAGACTTGATGATTTTTCTGGCGGTTGAGGGAGTTGCGCTGAATATTTTCTCATCAACGTTTGTTGGTGGTTTTGCTTCTTATTAGTTGGAGANGAAAAACGCGAAAATTTCATTTTTCTACCCCCTAGTACCCCCTTGGACCAGCCTGAGAGACTTGATGATTTTTCTGGGGGTTGAGGGAGTTGCGCTGAATATTTTCTCATCAATGTTTATTGGTGGTTTTGCTTATTATTAGTTGGAGATTTTTTTTCCCCCCCTGAAAAACGCGAAAATTTTATTTTTCCACTCCCGAGCACCCCCTTGGACCACTCTGAACGACCTGATGATTTTTCGGGGGGTAGGGGGAGTTGCACTGAGTATTTTTTCATTAACATTTGTTGATGATTTTGCTTATTATGAGTCGGAGATTTTTTTTCCCCCTGACAAACGCGAAAGTTTCATTTTTCCACCCTCTAGCACCCCCTTGGACCAGTCTGAGAGACTTGATGACTTTTCTAGGGATTGAGGGAGTTGGGCTGAATATTTTTTCATCAACATTGGTGGTTTTCATCAACATTGGAATTGGTGGTTTTGCATTTTATTAGTCGGAGATTTTTTTCCTCCCGAAAAACGCAAAAATGTCATTTTTCCACCCCCTAGCACCCCTGTGGACCAATCTGAGAGACTTGATGATTTTCCTGAAAAACGCGAAAATTTCATTTTTCCACCCCCTAGCACCCCCGTGGACCAATCTGAGAGACTTGATGATTTTCCTGAAAAACGCGAAAATTTCATTTTTCCACCCCCTAGCACCCCCTTGGACCAGTCTGAGAGACTTAATGATTTTTCTGAGGGTTGAGGGAGTACGCTGAGTATTTTTTCATCAACATTTATTGGTGGTTGTGCGTGTTGTTAGTCGGAGATTTTTTTTCCCCCCTAAAAACGCGAAAATTTCATTTTTTCACCCCCTAGTACCCTCTTGGTCCACTCTGGAAGACTTGATGATTTTTCTGGGGGTAGGGAGAGTTGCACTGAATATTTTTCCATTAAAATTTGTTGGTGGTTTTTCTTACTATGAGTCGGAGAATTTTTTCACCATGAAAAACGCGAAGATTTCATTTCCCCACCCCCTAGCACCCCCTTGGACCAATCTGAAAGACTTGATGATTTTCCTGGGGTTCGAGGGTGTTTCGTTTAATCTTTTTTCATAACAATGGGCTGGTGGTTCTGGCTATTTATGGTGCAGAAATTTTTTCTTCCCAAAAAAAAGACAAAAATTGAGATTTTTATCTCCCTACCACCCCCTTGGCCTGAACAAAGGGGGTTGATGATATTGTAGAGGATGGTGGGGCTGTTCTGGATCATTTCGGAAATTAGAACTTAAATAGGAACAATTTTCAGTTTTCGTATTAACGTATGGGGCCCCACAGATCCTTGCTACGGCCCTGAACTTTCGCTGCCAAGTCGGCTGCTAACTTCAGCGTCATGTTACAAGAGCGATATATAATCGAAAGTGACTACCGGAAAATTCAATGTTAAGCGAAAGTGATTACCTGAAAATTCAATGTCAAGCGGTGAGCCACCCACTCAGAGCGTCAATGAATCGACGGTCTCTTCGATGATTCACAGAGAGAAATTATCTGACCAAAAACTACTCACACTCTATGGTAATGTTACATAATACATCTTATTCAAAACAGACTTCATCATTATTATTGGTAACCAATCTGATGTATCGAAAACAGATAAATTCGGTTACGTTAAGACTGGATGCAAAAAGGATGCTATAAGAAAAATCAAAATGTCCGTAAACACTGAAGGAAATTATGATCGAATGTGGGAAACCCTAAATAAGGCTTATCTCGATACAGGTATAGTTGTGTCCTTATATAAAAAATGCCAAGTAGCCATTTCAATGCGTTGTGTAAAAATGCCCGAGAACTTATTTACGTACAGTTGTTTCTGGGAAATTGAAATAAGTGCAGAAATAAGAAAGAGCGCCAAGTTCATGAAGTTCAACTTATCAGTTGAAAAACGACAGAACATTTCATAATATCTAGACACAATTTCAGTTTTTTTCTACAGTCGGCTGTACTGTTGCAAGTTTTATAAGTTTGAACCCATCAATGCCAACTCAATATTGTCTATTCCTATGAATTCCAAGGTGGGTATGACCATAAAAGTTTTGGTTATCCCCACAAAGTCAATGAAGAAATGTCAATACAAATGGTTCTTTAAAAAAAATTGTTCAGAAAATTGTCAGGACCAACGTACTTGGCGCAGTTTTTTATCTTAATGCGGATCCTTATTTGGGAGTATATTGTTTGAAATCCACTTTAGGACTCAGAAATCGCTTTGAAGGATACTACACCTTGCTAGGTATTCAAATCTTTAGATATTCAATTTTGTCATTGTGTTGGATAGAATTGTCGGATAGTTTTATTAATGCCTCGAGCTTATTCTTTTCCATTTTAAATATTTTCATTTTCATGGATAGAAATTAAATTAAGGCAGTGATCGCTACGTAGTTACCGGCATTCGCGACCTAAGAGCATGGAGAAGGTTCATTCTACCATGGTATCAACATAAAGCGCCAACTCTCCGCAATGAATCTTTCAAAAAACCGCGCCAAGTACGTTGGTCCCGACAATTTTCTGAACAATTTTTTTTTAAAGAACGACTCGTATTGACACACTTTTTCATTGACTTTGTGTGGATAACTACACTTTTTATGGTCGTACCCACCCCGTAACTCATAGGAAGAGACAATATTGAGTTGGCATTGATGGGTTCAAACTTATAAAACTTGGAACAGTACAGCCGACTGTATAAAAAAACTGAATTTGTGTCTAGATATTATGAAATGTTCTGTTGTTTTTCAAAATGTTCAACTTCATGAACTTAACGCTCTTCCTTATTTCTGCACTTTTTTCAGTTTCCCAGAAACAACAGTCCATAAATGAGTACTCGGGTATTTTTCTACACCAACGCATTGAAATGGCTACTCGGCATTTTTTAATTTTTTTCGTCTGAGAAACAATACAATTTTTTTTTTGAAAAAATACAATGATTAGAAAGGCGAAAATTGGCCGGTTTAGAAAAAAAAAAAAAAATTTTCTTGTTTTTGAGAGATTTTAATCATTTTTCCAAACTGAGAGAAAGAAACTTTCAGCATCGATGCTCCCAAACCGAGTTGCGTAACACATGACTCATGTCACAAGGAAAGACTCCAGATAATATGCAACATTATTTGAATTTCATTTGCTCCAAGAACAAAATATATTCTCAAACGACGTTGAGAATGAGGAATAGAATAGTCCCTGGAAAATATTATAAACTAACATTTGATGAAAGTATGAAAACTATCTAATAATGAATTAGAACGTCCACGGTGCAAACTAGCAAAAATGGTGATCATGTAGACACTATACATGGAGAATAGAGGCAAGGAGACTGAACATGCTGGAGTGGGGGTACATTTTGTGGGTAAAATCTTGTCCCGCAGCATGTAATTCTGGATAGCTGATATGGGGGCCCTAGTATGTAGATTGTCTGTAAAACGTTGATTTTTGGGATAGGTCTCTCTCTCGCACTAATCTAAGATTCCTTTGAGATCATATTCTAATCGCAATATTAACAATCGCAATATTGTTACAATATGTGCCAAAAATAGTCCAATAGTCAAGAGAAAATGGTGTTTTCCTTTATTTTTGGATTTTAGTAATCGAGTACATTCAGTAACGAAGCGGTAAACCGGGTTAAATCGATTTTGACATTTGGCAAATTTTTGATGAATATCTCAGAATCTAAGAGAGATAGAAATTTTTGTCTTATGACCTTATTTATAACCCTCAATTGGCTCTACACAAAAGGTAATGATGAAAATTTTCTATCTCTTTTAAATTTTGAGATATTCGTCAAAACCTGACCAGTAGTCAAAAGCGACTGGACCCTTTTTACCGCTTCACTACTGAATTATATTCGAGCCTCGTCTTCGAGATTTGAATAACTTGTAGTAGCCCGCCTGCGGCTAGATGGAGCCACACGCCTTCAGAGACCATAGAAAAAGTTGGCTGTGGCACGTCGCCAGTGAGGGCTCGCCATCTTATCATTGTTTTCTTGTGTGCGCGAGTGGAACGTATGCTTTTCAGAATTTCCGGTCTGTTTTGTTGTAATATTCTATTTTTCTCTGTTTTTACAGTTTTTCCATAATCATGGATGACTGTAAGAAGAGGAAACACATACATTGTGTTAAATATCTAGAAATTCACAGTGAAATTGTAAATATTACATGTATGGGCTTATCGACTTTTCTCTGGATAAATGATTGATTGGAAATAAAAGTAAGCAATTTTTCATGTCTCTCAGCTGTCTTGGACGCTCAGGTCAGATCCTAGAAACAGAACCAATCGAGGTCCAAAGGCTTACTTTAGGCCGAGTTTATTCTTTGTAGAGCGACTCACCGCCTAACCTCAGTTTACCTTGTTCTCCTGGTCCTAGAGACAAAATCGAGAACAAGAAAATTAAAAATGAAATTGTTACAAATATGTCACATGGTTCTTTCGTCCCTGACATCCAGGACAGTGCGAGCAATAGCTCAGATCCTGTCGTGCTGGACACATCTGCGCCTGACGCACTCACGCAAGGCTCCAAGCCTTGTTCTACTATTGCAATAGTTAAATCTGCGCTTGACGCATTAATCCAAGGCTCCAAGCCTTCTACTGCTATTATGATAGGTACATCTGCACCTGACGCACTAAAGTAAGGCTCCAAGCCTTCAGTTACAAATGCAATTGTTGCATCTGCGCCTGCCGCATCATTCAAGGCCCCAAACTTCCAAATTAATATTCCACCTGAACTCGATTCAGGAATATAGGAGTTCCTGGGCCATCGAAGCCTGATGATGTCGAGATCTCTTTTCAGAGTGATCTGGAAGCTCGTTGGAGTTTTTGTCTGATCTCAAATTTGTTTTCAGGCACAAGTTATACAAAGTTATGGCAATATTCACTAAATCTGAATCCAGAGATTTCTTTTATCTCCACAGAACTGTTAATTCATAGAGATAAAGAATTTTTAATTAATCTCAAAATACACATGTTCTGCCCTAGTGGCATTAAGGGCGACTCCTCGAAGTCTGCTCTAGGAAGAGAACCTAGACAATCTAGTCTCTCCCAGAAGTTGTGTGGTTCAAGAAAAATAAAATCTCAAATTCACCATGAGTTTTATTCATTTATTAGACGAGCATTAATATCTCCTAGTCTTAAAAATAATAAATTTTGAGTGCCCTTGCGGCTACAGCTTTAGTTTAATTTTTGTATGACTTCACCCCCTTCGGGAAGCTTGAGAAGATGAAAACAAATCTTCAAAATTGTGTCAAAGTCTGGAGATTTATCCATCTTTAAGGAGAATCTAAATTCATTGGATTCAAAGGAGCTTGTTTTGAGACGTAGAGGAAAAACAAACGGTTCAAATACCTTGCATGCCTCAGGTTGAATAACAGGTCCAACCGCAGGCATTTCCTCAATCGTCCCAATGACCCTCGATCGACGTCAGCGTCTCCAGAGTTATCTCACTTCAGCAGAACAAGAAGTAATGGCAAAAATCTCTGCAGCCATTCTTGAACATTTCTTTTCCAATTGGAAATTAAACTGTTCTAATAGTTTTATTCTGGAGAGACTGAAGAGTTATAAAAGCCTCTTCAATTCTGTCTCTTACCAATCGGTAATTCCTCCAGAATTTAAAATCTCTAAATTGAAGGGGACAGTCCTGAGGTGCAGATAAACAGGTATGGAATCATCATACCACACAGGTATGGGACCATCACCCCAATGAGTGGGGTAAGTCACTCATTGTAACTTTTTGTTGGTGAATCAAATGATCAGAAATGGTTAATTTTTCACCTTAAAAGGTTGAACAAATTTATGAGAAATCATAATTTCAATTGAATGACATGAAAACCCTTCCGAAACTAATACTTTGTGATACATTCAAGGATGGAAATGTCTTCAAAATGTATATTTTCCGCCCCGGTACATGTGGAGCATGAAAAGTTCCTTTATTTTTGCATGGGTGGTATTTGTTCCAATTTTCCTACCCCCCATTTGGAATTGCGAATAGTTTTCTAGCTTCGCGAGAGTTATGAGGCCGGTCTTGAATCTTATAGATTCGAAGGCTTCATATCATCCAGCTATCTAGATGATATTTAATTATTGTTTTTCCGGCTATTGAGTATGGAACCAATGTAAAATTCAACTGTCAAGGCTCTTTCTTGTCTAGGCATATTAAAAAGCAAAAAGCATTGCGAACACATTTTATCAATGATTCTTACAAGTTTTGCCTAGGAACACCTTATGAAAGATTATATGCGTTATAGCGATTTACGCAATGAATAGTCTATTTCATGATCTGCAATCTGGAACAATTTATTCCATTAGAGTGTGTTTTCGGCTCATAAGCTTCTTAAAATGTATGGGTTCAACATTTGCATTGAGTATACGCTACGCTGAAAAACTTGGAAGAATTCTAAGAAAGTCAAGATGATCGTTAATTATGGAAATTTTGAATGATCTCTCGTTCTCCTTAGCCAGACCTTTCTTCGTATCTTTTATTCTAGCTGATCAGTCTAGAACAATTATTCTTTCAGACGCAGCCTTCTTAGGTTGGAAATCTACCTCTGCGTTGAAAGATCAAGTCGAGACATCTGGCTATTATGAGAAAGTCACAATAATATAAATTCCTCAATATTTTTGACCATTCACCTAGCTCTTGGGTGTTTTTTCACGACCTATGATCCAGTGAGTGTTTGCTCCAATTTAATAACATCGTAGGCAATCCCTACGTTAACGGGTTGGAAGGTACAAAATCCTCCCATCTGAACGAATCAGTTCCAGAGTCTTAGCAGTGTTGCGAAGGTTTCGGTCGAATGCATCTTACATTCCTTCAAAAAGTGAATACTGGCACTGTACATTGCAATCTAAGTTTTTCAAAATTTAGGGGAGAAGAATTCTTTCAATCCAAAAATGGACCTTTTTCGTCCCTCTTGTCAAATTACAAACGCATATCTTTAATGCGTGTAGCACGACAATCTCCTTGCAGTGTCGATTGACATCTTTTCACTCTCGATTGGTCACAACATTTTCTCTACATATCCCCTACAGTTGGCGTGGGAATAAATTGTGAATTTGTTCCAATTCGTTGAATGCCAATCGTAAAACCGATGGTATAATGGTCTCCCCCTGTTAGATAGTTCAACTCTACTTATTTGCTTTCATTTATCCCATCTGAGAAACAAATTACGATATCAAATCCTCAAGGGATCTTTTACTTTCACCTGGTACCAGGTGCCTGTGTCATGACACCCATGGAAGCTCTTTGATGACCTCTGTTGTTAATGTTTCTCTGTGTCGTTAAAAAAGTTTACTCTTGAAAGATTGTGGATTTTTATAAATGAAAGAAAATTAACTGCTGTTCGACATCTAGTTCGATTATGCTGCACATTTTTAATGGCAGAGTTGAAATAAAGAACTGCGTATGAAGCAGTGAACTCCACCAAATCAAGAAACATTGGGAAAAAATCCAACATTCCAAAGATTGGTGAACAACTTTTCAAACTATGTCCTAGTAAATCACGATGCACTCACACCTAGTATCCCGAGTGTATTCTGATCTACCGAAGGTCTTTTCCACTCAAGGCAAATCTGTCAATTCTTAGTTTTGAGGCTTTCGCAGCCATTATCAATGAAATTATTGGCTTCCGGATGGATGCCGCGTTCGGTTTCAGCATTGCGCCGACGTTTCGCAAATCTGTCAATTGTTCACCTTCATGAAAAACTGTTTTTTTTTTACCTTGAATATTTCGCAGAGACGACAAACATTCTCTGCCGTTAGACTTGCAAACAGTCTCAAGGGTGCTTCAAATTTGAATTTCACGATATCAGACAGGAAACAATCTTCTCGCCCAGGCGATCCACAGCCTGTTTCTCTTTTTATGCTTTGAAAGGCATCATTTTTGCGTAGCCAATGTAGCTTTCTGTAGTATGTTGAGATTTTAGCTATAACATATCTAAGCTGTTCGTTACATTCAGAGAGTTTATAGCTGTGAATCTCCATAAACACTGGCTTGATGGATTATATTGTCCTATAGCCATCTTGGAGTCGATACAAGCTGATTCTCAACTTCCATTACTAAGTATACAGCAACTCCAACTGCTGTGAGAAAATGAGTAAGTTTCGAAAGGTTTAGAAATACGATCTGTACATTTCTATAATTACCGTATCCGCGGTGGATCTAAACCTTTTTTATCAACGTTTTCCTGAATATGGTTTCGTTTATAACCATTCTTTTTGTCCATTGACATTCATCTTTGAACTCTTAAATTTTCATGTTCATTTTAAATTTGGAGTTTATTAAAAAAAAAAAAAACAAAGAAAAAATTGGATGATCTCTGAACATCTACAAGTTATTCAAATCTCTAAGTCGAGGCTCGAATATAATTGTACGATCAAACGAACTTACCTGTAAGTGAATTTCGATCGTGATTATGTTGAAAGCGATTTAATATAAAGAGCCTGGTCGAGAGATTCAGTCCCCCCCAACTGGCTTTCCCAAATCCTGTCCAATTTTTTCTACTCTTTTGCTTAAGTTTAAACTAACGATAAGATAGCGAGCCCTCACCGCCGAGGTGCCGCAGCCAACTTTTTTTGTGGTCTCTGAAGGCGTGTGGCTCCATATAGCCGCAAGCGGGCTACTACAAGTTATTGAAATCTCTCGACGAGGCTCTTCATATAATCACGATCGAACTTCACTTACAGATAAGTTCGTTTGATCGTACAATTCTCATTATTTTTATTCTCACAAACCTCCTACGCTCCATATATCTTGAACGAATTACCGACTTACGATAAGTATATATTTTTTTCTTCGTCATTCACACTGCTATTTTTATTGCAGTTTAATTTTTATTGCTAATTTACATAGTTCTCCCATAAATAATTTTTCAAGCCATCGTCACTCATGGATTCCCATTCAGAAAACATCTGTAATTTTATTCATATTCTCCAAGGGTATTTACAGATATTGGTCAAGGAATTGATATAATATTGTAAAATTGTTGCTACTACCGCCATCGTCGGAACTAACGTGAACTACATGCTGCGTAATATGATTTCAGGGATCCCACCAGCCGCTGTTTACCCTCCTTTCCTCTATTCTCTATGACACTATACAACATAAGGCACTGTTGGCAATTCCTGTATGCGAAAAATGAGAATTCGAGCTGCGCTGCCAACGCAATGGCTCGAGTGTAACTGTTTTCGTCAGAAGATAATGGGAACACGAAAAATGTGCATGGCAGCTCGTTGTGCATTTCTTCGTAAATATTGAACGAATTAAATTGATAACTGCATCAGTGGAAAGCGGATTGGTGATTTATATAGTGTAACTGAGGACACTTTTCGTCTAAGTGGCCGCATTTTTTATTAGTTTATGGAAAATCAGTTGAGGATAGTGGAAGGGGAAGTTGTGTCGTGTATAGATACTTGATAGCTCTCGTTGTTTTTGTGAGGTTTTTTATTAGGCGCGACTTGGCCGATACGCTACCGCATATCTCGATTGGTAAAAATGCCTCAACACGAAAAAGAAAACGCAAAAGGTCTGACTAAATTGGTTGACAGTACACGTCAGCATGTAGACGGTCTTGGTATGGGCGTAGCCGATCATTTGAGCGTAATCCTCTTAGAGCTGAAAATTGTTAAGGCCACTGCGGACGCCTGGGACGATAAACAGGAACGTAGTGTACTCCCGACATTAGAGGATATCTTAGATTTCTTCAACAGCCGTGCTTCAACGTGCCAGTAGCGAAATCAGGATAAATCTATTCCAGTGACGGCAAGCAACGAACCACCAAATGCTGACCAAATGCTCAATTTCCTGTCGATCAGTGTGGTCAACGGTTGGAATGTTCTTCCTGGGGAGGCCTCTGGAGCCATTTCCATAGACGAGTTCGAGAGAGGACTTGATGAGATACTTGGGATGGAGGCCTATGACCTGAAAGACCATAGGTCTTCCAATTTGGCCGGGAAGTAGCTGAAATTCTAGCTGAATCTGCTGATAGAATCGTTTTTTAGTTCGGTCTGATTCTGTTTGGGTGTTTCAGGTCTTAAGGGATACTGATATAGCGATGTCTGCAGCAGTCGCCATGGCTGTTTCCGACGAGTATTGTTTCGAAGGAGAGGTGCATGCTCTTGATCAGCAATAGGGCACAACTAGGTGCCCCACTGGCATTGGCTGCGTTCTGCGATTTCATAGTTGATAGATCATATTCAACCAGAGCTGAGCTAATACCATCTGTTACCTAATTTTTTTGTGTTTATTTTGATTTTATTCTGATTTTATTGTTGCATTTCTATCTTTATGTGTATCGAGTGTATAGTTGTTATTAGGGAGTGCAGAGGGGCACGTTACGGGAGAATTAATATTTGTTAGTAGTCTCGAACAGATATCAATAGTATTTTTTTTTACATTATTGTTGGACGCATGTACTCACTCGCCTACGCAATGCGCAACTCTACCAGCAAAGCTGTACTGTCTCAATAAAGAAAATCAGGCCCGGTCGCGCGCTTCGCGCGCTCCCTCTTTAGGGTATGACCGGTAGGGGTTGGTGGAATTGGATGTGACCCATTACGGGTCGCACCAATAACTTCCCGACCATTTGTTTTTTCTTTCATTCATTTTTTTATTATGTATTTATTCAATCTTTTTCTCACATTTCTCCGAGGAAATACCCATAGAAGACAAGAAAATCCGTGCGCGTGCTCGCACTCACACACACTCCCATGCACACACATCGCCGTATTCCGCATCGAGAAAAGATGTAATTTATCAGAAAAGTAAAATTGTTTCTTGAATGTATATCGATTTCGAAAAAAGCTAGTGAACTGCTGATTAAATGTCTTCCAGTATTCCATGATTTGTGCGTTATATCAAGATTCATCGTTTCTAACAAAAAAAACTTGAAATCGCATCGTTATGCACGGAGAAATGGTCTCGTTTATAAAAAAACGCTAATTTTCGACTTTTTTCCAAATGTTTTTTGGAAAAAACTGGAGAAACGCTGAGACGATCGTCTCCATAATCTAATCAGGTTCAAGTCACATGAAAATACAGCGATTAAAAAAAAAATGTCAAATCGCATCGTTTGTCAGGAGGAATCGTGGCACAAAATTTTTGTCACAGACGTACGCACACACATACACACATCCACACATACAGACAGGTACCTGAAAAGGGTCAGAAGTGGTTCCAAAGGTCATGAAACGTGGAGAAATGCTTAAATTTCCACATTCGATTTTCGGAGTCATTACAATAACTTCCTCCCTTCGGGTCGGGAAGTTAAAAATAATAAGAAATATTGAAAAGAATAAATTCCATTCTTTGAATTTGACTACTGGTGCAGATTAACGGGTATGTAACGAATCATACTACGCACTCTTTTGATGCCAAAAATTTACAGTTGCCAGTGGATCAACTCATATAGGTTGCTAAGTAATTGAAACTCCAGTTTCAACCAAATTGTCATATTTTACAACTTTCAAATGAAATATTGTGTTTGTCGGTTGGAATGGGGTGAAGGTGTATAATTACGGAAATGTAAAGATAGGGTAAGAAGAATGGAGTTTGTGAGTGAGTGGTGATTTATTGGCTAATAGCTTGAATCGGTGGAGATGAATTTGAATTGAATTTGAATTGAATTTGAATTGAATTTGAATTGAATTTGAATTGAATTTGAATTGAATTTGAATTGAATTTGAATTGAATTTGAATTGAATTTGAATTGAATTTGAATTGAATTTGAATTGAATTTTTATCTACTAGATCGATCAGTGTTATTTAGTTATGGGTTATATGGTTGTTACAGGGCTCAGACGGGTCATGGAGATTAAATGAGTGTTAAGGAAGGATGTACGGAGGGGAATCACATAGATAATAGAAATGGAATGGATGGGTTTTATGGATGTCATAGACAGGTCATGTACGATTCAAGAGCATATGGGAGTCATATGAAAGCCATAGGTCATATGGCCATTGCCTGTAGGTGGGTCATATAGAGGTTGCAAGTGGGTTACACGAGGTTCAGACGGGATTTTATGAGGATTATGGGGGGGTCATAAGTCTAAGATAGAGGTCAAGTAGTGTTATATGTAGGTCATAAGAGCTCGTTTACCAGCCATAATAATGAAATCAGCATCAACTGGGAGTCATGATTTTAATCCCTCATGTACGGCATCGCTACACGAAGAGAAATGTTTGGTAAAAATTATCCTTCCAGAAGGATAGACGTGTATTAAAATTTTTCGTCTGATTTCTATTCGGAAGTTCGACAAAAATTGATGTTAAATAATAAAATTTATAAAACGTAACATAAATTTTACCCCTCCGCATGGTAATTGTCGCGATTAGATAACTAAATAACACAGTGCAATAATAGCACAAGTCATAGTCAACACAGAAAAATATACCGGGTTTTTTTTCGGATCCTATTCCATCGTGGATCCTGGGTAACCCCAAGAGCTGGTAGGGCATGAAATTTAAATACCTTACCATGCACGTGAATTTATAAAAGAAACTACATTTAATTTAATTTTAAAAAATTATTAATTGTCTTTAGAAGGGAGGTGGGGGAAAATGGGAGGTCTCGGTCATCTACCTGGTTATCCATATCATTATACGTGGTGTACCAAAGAGTTTAAATTCAGAACTGGCAACCTACTCCCGACTTGGTGGGAAATGTGGCGACCCATTGGGAACTAGTGGGACTGTGTTGAATTGTCCTTGTGATGTATTGTTCTTCTGTTGTTTAGTCATGTGAATCAAAATTCGTGAAATAATTTTTATTCACCCAATTCAATTAAATTATATCCATCATGCGCATCAAACATTACTGATGCGTGCGACACTTTTTATCCTTCCGAACGATAAATTCTACTGAAAGACAAACTAGAATGTCTTGCGGTAAAAACGCTTCGAGCTCTGTCGGTAACACTCGAGTGGTTCGGCGTACCAACGCGTAAATATTTATATGACCCATTCTCTGACAGTCAATGTCAAGGTTACTGCGTTCGATGTACAATCGAAGGACCGAGAAGGCACGATAAAGAGAAAATACTTAAATTTTTTTGGAGTCAATAATTTTGCTCATGTTCAGATTAATATGATCATTCATTTCCTCCTAATTTGCTGTTTCAATTAAATTTATTATAATCATTATCATAGTTCAATCAACTTCATTATTAGAACAATAAGAATATATATTCTGATAATTCAAGATACAGGTATAGAGAAGTATTCTACTCCGAAATGAATTGAATTAGTAAACAATATTAAAAACATGAAAATTGAACTGAATCAAATTTTGTTAAGCACAAAATATTAATTTTTCACTGCACTGGTCTTCCAATTTTTGTGTTGAATGATGAAAACTATAGACGCGAGTTTTGGTAAATTGTATATACCCTCTGAGCGATAACTTTTGCGTATACCACATTCATGATTTTCTGTAGGTAAAGTTATTATTTTTGACCATTCTGGGACAGTAATTTTTATATAGATATTTATAAAAACTACTCAGATATATAGTAATTTTTATCCTCGCATAGTGAGAATTTTTACACAGATAAGAACAAATATTATCCGGAAATGTCCATTGAAATTTATTCACATCAAGGATATTTTTTGCTCCAAAAATGAACTGCTACAGGATTACTCTTCCATCCGGGTAATTTTTATCTGAATTTCACTATAATTTTTCCGAAAATTTCTCTCCGTGTACCATGCACCGACCTATAAACTTGTGCAATCGGCCGGGGTCAATGCATGGTATCGACCCTTTCCGTCAACAGTAAAAGATCATTTTCTCGTATTCGAAGAGACATATTGACATTCGGAAATGCTATTTGGAAAGTCAATGGAATTGTCTCTCCATTGAGTTATTTTTTTTTTCAATGCATTTATAATATTTTTTTTCTACGAACAAAAGTTCTAGATGAAAATTTTACATCCAACCGATTCAATCATATTGAATCATCTCGTTTATCGACAAAATTTCCTCCAAAAATTTTGAAATTTTTAATGAAAATACTTCATTGATCTTTCTATCGAATGGCGGAAGTTACATTTCGATCTGATGAATAATGTGTTTGCTATGAATAAATTTAGCATGTTTGAAAATCTCGGCAACCAATCGTCAGCAAACATTGAAATTGGTAACAACAATTAGGAAATTCTCTAGGAGTTTATTTCAAAATTCAATACAGCCAATGCATTTTATTTAAATTTTTTTCGTTCCACTGTTTTCAAGTTATCGTTCATTGAATAACGGAGTTGACGCACCGTGAGTCTCCCGGTCAATCGGACAAGCCGCGTTATACATATGGGCGTCGTACGAGAGGGGTTAATAATAGTTTTGTCCGATTTTATACTATTCCATTCATTGAATTACACACGTTCGAATTACATATTTTTGTCACTGGTGCTACATTCAGCTCGTGTCGAAAAGTGTCTTTTCGTTTACTAGTACACGAAAAGTCGAAACTTGTAAACGAAAAGACTTTTCGTTTACTAGTAAACGAAAAATGGCACAGTTCGGCACTCGCTGAACGTAACATCACTAACAAAAAATATAGTTCGGATACACGTGCGACGGGGTGTTTTAACTCGTGTGATTGGCAGCCCTCGGCTTCGCCTCGGGCCGCCAACTTCGCACTCGTTACCACCCCGTCGCACTTTTATCGAAATATACTATTGTAAGTCAGAAGTACACAATATGGGATTCAAAGTACACATTGTATTGTTCGTGAAATCATACTTATGCAATGTCTAATTGGACATGTATTTGCAAATGATGTGCATTATCATTCGGTGGAAATAGATAATGGGTCAATCAAAATGTGTAAGATGAACTTGCGGAATTATCTAATTGTTTAAATTGAAGATTCATAAACAAACCTTTCTGCGGGGTTGAGTTGATATGTCAGTTGTGGATTCATTCAGTCTTTCGTAATTTGAAAACAGAAATGTATTCTTCATTAATGTCCATATGCCAATATCGTTAAAAGAGGTATACATATTATTGATACGCCAGAGGAGAAAGAATGTCTGTGTAATTGACAGTATAGTGATCGTTTCTGGATTAATTGTCCCTGATAGAGTATGGACATTTCAACCTGTAGAAATAATATTTGATTGAAATATGCGGGAAACACCGAAGTATGTTTTAATGGAGTGCATTTTCATCAGTGTGTCACAACTTAAAGTGCCAGCGCAATTCCTTTTGGTGCATTTCAATGTTTATCATTTGGAAGTGTCAAGGGAAACTACTTCAATTCAGAACGGTTACTAATAAACCAGTGGAAAACCTTCTGTAGAATTCATTTTACTGTAAAACATTGGGTGTATTAGATATCAAGTTTTATTTTTGTGTTCTTGGTTTTACTGCCAAGAACACATTGTGGCGGTGTTAAAGCATGCCAATTTTTGTCCATCATGAAATCATTCATCTTTCAGAAAATGAATGAACGCCCTTGAAAATTTTTAGAAAAAAATACATTTCTGAAATTTGTAGTAAAGACTCAAAAATTGACAGACTTCATACCTACTTAGATATGATGAAACATTTATGCTTACATTTTCAGGAAAATAAAAGTCTGTTCGCAATTTCGTGACATTTTGACATTGAGGTATGCGGTATCGCATCGGGCAAGAGAAATTTTTGACTCTGACTGTGCAAAACTGGCCGAACGCTGCAGTGTATCTATACATGAAGCAACTACCACCTTCACTACCTCCGAATGATATACATTAAATAAAAGGCAAACGTGACAAGTTACATAAAAAAGGCTCTGAGTACATAAAACCGATCGGTATTTTCTGAGTTACATAAATCATACTCTGAGTTATATAAATCAGCCATAAGCTTCTCCTTGATGTGACTATTTTGTTGTTCCAATCAGTATTTAAATTTTTTTTCGCATTATCTCTTATCATTTTGCTTCCGAATAGGAGCATTGCATTCGATCGATTTTTCGACTCGCTAATTTTGCTTGGAAATGATGCAGAATGGTTTGAAAAGGAAAAATACGAAGTTTGAGGCCCATGTCTGTATGTGATCATGTCCACTCGGTGGTCACTTTCTTAAAATTGACGAATAAACGGGCAACATCATCCTAAATAATTTGAAATTTTGTCAGTTTATTGCTATAATTTGGGAATAACTCTACGCCAAAGTTCAGCTAAATCCGTCCATTAGGTTTTGAGAAATATCGATTTGGTTTTTTATGCTTTTTCCCAAATATCTCGGAAAATATCGAACCGATTCCAATATTTTTTTGTAAATGTTCGTCTTGATGTCCTCTATCTTACTCAATTAAAATATATATACCTGTCCATACAAAGTTTTCGAGATCTATCGATTTTTCCATTTGTACCTCGAAATCGTTTTTCGGTCTCTAGCAGACGCAAACATCGGAATATCAACTTCAAATTTGGCACGGAGCTGCCTCCGATATTTACAGTCGTGCATATTGAATCTGGGCTAAATCGGATGATTAGTTTCAGAGAGATGCAACTTTGTATGTAAACCTAATTTCTTCAATATCTCTATGACAAGTTAACTTATTGCAATGTTTATAACTAATTGCAAGTTAATTTTCAGTTGTTCGATTTATATTACGGGTAAATTTGATTCAAATGAGTGTAAGATATCCGCATCCCGTTATTAGAATTAAAAATTTGCCCTCCCATTTATTATCAATATTATTGATTAATTAGTCCATTAATTTTTAACGAAATTTATTGCAAGAAAAATACGAAAAAAAATACATCTCTTACAGTAGGCCATCGCCCGAGGATCTTCAGCCAATTATTTACATATGGGCATATTCAAAATCTGGCCTGCTTTTTGGGCTAACTCATTTCTCCGTTCCTTACGGAAATTGCCGACCATCGACGAGCACCCACGTAATTGTGAGCGTGTTCCACGGTGGTCAGTACATCAATGAATCTCATCAGGAACGAATCATAGAAAATTATCCGGGTGCGCATCGGCGCAATCATCGGGCATCTCATCGGTCAATTATCGAAAGTCATCGTAAATTATCGGGAACTTATCGTTATATTTTTGTGCTTATACAGTTCTCTTTGGTACCTCAACTATTTATTTGAACCTTATCCGGTGTAATTTTCAGTGGAATTTATCGCTTTAGATACAGTGACAATCAACGAAACTCATCTTACTTTATCTCCGGCAAAGCATCCCACTTCACTTTCCCTCCCGACCTCCCTATCACCAAAATCCCATACGATTTTTAACATTGGTCCTTCGAGCCGTATGTTGAAGTGAAAAGTGAGTGGAAGCGCAGTCGAAAATCATCGGGAAAGGAACAGTTGGACAATCAATGCACTTGGAAAACCAACACCGTGATGACATGAGGCTTTTCGGGGTTCACACATCTACAGCAAGGGAAATCATCCGAGGTCGGACATTCAACGAGGATTAAAACAAATTCAATGGAGTGTTTTGTTTACATCGGTCGTAATCAGCAATTCAACACGAGGATCGTCGTGACGTCAAAGCCGGAGTTCCATCAGTTGGCACTTCGTTAATGATCGTCGGATTCATGAATTTGTCCATCCCCACCCATCCGCAGCCGTAGAGTGAGCGCTGCGTATTCACCTCAACGCGGCAGTCGGTAACTCATCGGCGGACTCGTCACTGTAATCGTCAAATCATCGGCGGATACATCTACGGTCGGTAAGGAAGGAATCTCATGGCAAGGAGTAAAGCAGGACCAACATCGTCTTGGAAAGACGGAATCGAGACAGAGGGGCCCGAGACATTGATCAAGAGCTTCGAGAAAGAAATGGCAGACATGGCCAGCATCTCGGTAGCGCCCAAGCGAGAGAGGGGATTCCAAGACCACCAGAGGAGAGGTCAAATATCATTTTATTATTTTACAATCAAATCTTGGCAATTGGCTTCATCCTGTGTGCATCTCCCCTCAGCATCACCATCAGGGAAATCTTCATCGGGTTCAATGTCGACTGGGAGAATTTACGACTCTCAGACCCCAGAGAATACGAAACTGACAGGCGACCACCTGACCATCATCAAGGAATAGACATTCATTAACCAGGAACCTGTCAATAAGTCATCCGGTCCACCATCGCGCCAAGATACACCATCACAAATTGAATCATCTGCACGGAGACTCATCGAGAGGAAGAGGTCAACGACCTCGCACAATCAGATTGGAGATCCTCGACAATCAAAAAAGTATCAGGTGGGACATCAACCTCATTTAAAGTCCATGTACGTTGGAGATCATCGTCAATCAGAGGAAGACCAAGTCAATCTACAATCATAACTGTACCAGGTGAATCCGGTGGACACCCTCAACGTTTTGAAAGTTCAACGACTTCATCAGAATGCAACTCAACTGGTAATCTTGCCGACGGCGAGGGTCTTCGCCCGCAATCGTCATGGAAATTCAAGGCCAACACGGATCCTCGTCAACCAGGACTCAGAGATAACACTAGTCTCTAAGCCCTCGGTCAATCAACTTCATCTAGATTGGAGGTCATCATGAATTTTCATCGTCGTCATCGGAGAAACCTCATCGGGGAGCACGCGTGGTGTAGTGACTCTCGTCTTACAACCGAGGCACGAACCCGCTGCTGAAATCAACATTAATGCCCACATCCTGAGCAAACTGACGGCGGACATACCGCCATTCATTTGCGAATCAACGATTCCTCATCAACTGCGAGAACTTCAACTGGCAGATCCTCACTTCTTTAAATTTGGAGCCATCGACATCATCATCGGAGCTGACGTCTATGGGAGAATCATCGGAGAGAGAATCATCAGGTTTAAGGAAACGAATCTGTTACCCCAGCAAACCATCTTCGACTGGATTATGTTGGGGCCAGTCTGCGACACTGGCTGTACTCCAAATTCATCGTTGAAAGTAACAAAATAGACGGAAAACCAACAACTCTTGGAACTCCTGAAGAAGTTTTGGACTCAGGAGCAACTACCGGATACATCATCATCATCAGTTTTGACGAATGCTGAAGCGGAGTGTGAACAACACTTTATCGAGACTCATCGACGAGATTCGACCAGACGATACATATTGCATCTCCCGTTTAAATCATCGCCAGCCGCCTTGGGAGACACAGCATCATCGGCCAAGATCCGGTTACAAAAGCTTACACAACGACTGGCATCGGATCCGGACACTCATTCACGCTACAAGAAATTCATCGAGGAAATGAGGCCTTACACCACATAAAACGCAGCATCAACTGAAGATCATCTAGCAGCTAATCAACCTCTACATGGCGGGCGGCATGCCCCTGCAGAAATGGTGCAGCGATGTGCCACACATTTTGAAACGACTCGCGCTCTCATCGGGATCAGCTCTAACCATCGAATTTAAAAAATCAACAGTGAAAGTGCTAGGGCTCTGCTGGCAACCTCAAGCAGACACCTTTCACTACAAGGCGAGGAGCTTCGACCGGGACACCATCACCAAGCGCGTGATACTGTCCGAGTTTGTACAAATTTGCGACCGATTGGGACTCATCGCGCCGGTGATCGTCACGGCAAAGATACTCATCCAAGAGCTGTGGCTGCCCAAACTCAACTGGAACGATCAATTTCCAATGGCTTTCATAAAACACTGGCAACTCTTCAGGCAGCAACTTCAGCAGCTAAGCAGCCTATCAATACCGAGATGGCTCAATTTATCGCCCAACATGACGGAAGTTCAACTGCACAGTTTCGTAGAGGCATCTAATCTGGCGATGGGCGCATCGGTCTGTCTTCGAGCATCATCAGCGACATCGGGAACGACTGTCACGCTGGTCTGTGCCAAAACCAAGGTGGCACCACTCAAGAAGATGACCATACCACGACTGGAGCTAACAGCTAACAGCAGCTCTCCTGGCAACGGATCTTATGGCCTACGTACAACGAACTCTGGAGTTGGAAAATATACAAATCTATCTTTGGAGTGATTCATCAGTGCCCATCACTTGGATGAACGGTGATCCTTTACGATGGAAGGACTTCGTGCAGAACAGTCTTCTCAAGATAAGAGATACTCTACCTTCTGCCACTTGGAGACATATCAGCGGCAAGGAGAATCCGGCGGACTGCGCATAAAGGGGTCTATCACCGAAGCAACTGGCGGAGCATCATCTGTGGTGGACAGGACCCTCATGACGTGTCCTGCCACCGGATCAAAGGCTAGCATCATCAATGGACTCATCATCATCAATGGAAGTATCATCAGAAGCGGCTCAAGAAGCGAGACCGCCAATCAACACGTCGCATCCAGTGCAAATCCGAGGCAATTCCGAGGCGGATGTACTGCTCATCAGATATTCATCGTTGACGAAGCTATTGCGAATCAAAGCCTGGACCCATCGAGCCGCAAGACACTTTCAATGGCAGCCGCCACCGGAATCTCCCCAATTAGAATCACAAGAGCTTGAAGAAGTCAGACTATTTTGGGTTAGGTACACTCAACAGCTCTACTTCGAGGCGGAAATCAATACTCTACGGACAGGCAACTCACTGGCAGCAAATAATCGAATAGTGACGCTGACGCCATATCTGGAGGACGGCGTCATGCGCCTGGGCGGACGTCTACGAAAATCAACGTTGGATCCGGAGGAGAAAAATCCAATTATTCTCCCACGTCATTCGCTGCTATCATCGCTCATCAATGGAGTTTCCATGGGGGAACTCAACTAACATTGACACACATTCGACAGAGGTACTGGATCATCGGCGGGCGAGCTCCAGTACGCTCGCACATCATAAAGTGCGTTATTTGTGCACGTCATCGAGCATTGGGGGCTTAACAGCTGATGGGACAGCTGCCTGCGCGACGAGTGACACCATTAAGGGTCTTCCTCCATTCAGGAGTGGACTTCACCGACCCAATCAAAGTCCTGAGATGGAGAGGACCGGGAGCAAACAAAACAATATACAAGGCGTACATCTTTCTGCTTGTCTGCTTCACCACATCAGCAACCCATCTGGGAATGGTAACGGATCTGACAGCGGAGGGCTTCATCGCTGCGTATAAATGCTTCACTTCAAGACAGGGTATCTGTGCGACCCTGACCAGTGACAGGGGATTCAACTTCATCGGAGCAGAGAGAAAACTCAGGAATCTTTTCGACCAGGCATCCAGCGAATGGGCTGTCATCAGGGATCGGCTAGCATCAGACGGGACACGGTGGATATTCAACCCCCCTCACTCGCCACATATAGGAGACAAGTGGGAGGCCGCTGTGAAGTTAACAAAACATCATCTCAGGAGGACCATCAGGGCCTCAACATTGACGTATGAAGAATTTACGACCCTTCTGACTCAGGTCGAGGCCATACTGAACTCTCGGTCACTCCGCCCGCTCATCAACAACCCGCAAGATACATCAGCCCTGACACCGGGACATTTCATCATCGGGAAAGCGCTCATGGCGGTTGTTCATATGAAAAACTCACAAGAACAATTTTTTTCTGTGCCACCGTTTCGGACCCAATAAGAGTTCTTCTCGGGGCAATTTATTGGATTTAAACCAATTTACATTTTTCAATTCATTTTATTTCATTTCAATTCATTTTTCTATTCAAATTATTAGGCACTCATTTTCCATGTTTTTTCCGCTATATTTTGTTGTGTTTTGCACTATAGGGTCCGAGTGAAAAAAATTAAAAAATTCATGCTCAAGTATTCTTATAGAAAATATTCCAGAAGATTATTCATATAGTATAATCGACATCTATTAACTTTTTTCTATCAGTAATCTCATAGAATTAGCGCAAAAAACAAATAGAATTTTTGGAGAATTACAATAGAATTTTCTAGCGAATTCGCAAAGTTTTACTATTGAATTTTTTCATACGTTAACAACTGATGAAGTAAAAACACCGTCATGTGAATACACATAGGATCTTGTGAAAAACGTATCTTGTCAAAATCGTACTATTTCAAAACAGAAAATGTTAATATGTCAAAATTCAAAAAGTTTTCAGAAGTTCCCTTTTAACAAAAATTATCGAAATAAAATTAGTCACTAATAAAATCGATAATTGTTGGAAAGGTGGCGCCAGCTCCCGGTCCCATTGGGCTTCGGCCCTTGCATATGATATATATGTATATATTCGTTATGGGGAGACTATATCTTACGCATGCACAGATCTCCTCTCCATCAGGTTATAACTTGTGAGAGTTCACTCTACTGCGAGACGCGAGACGAGAGACGTGTTGTAGCCAATAAACCAGAGTTCTAACAAGAAAACCCGTGTACTATTTATTGTGTCCACACCCGCAATCAAACGAAAATTCAGGAGAAAAATAAAATATTCAATTAGGGAATTGAAAATCCCAACGAAAATTAAAATAAAAATAGATTGAAATAGGTGGGAATAATATATGTTGAGGGATGAGTTGGGAGAGTTGTAACATGGTGAGGGACGCGTCCAATACATAGAGAATTGGGAGAGAAGCGTCCATGTATGGAGAATCGGTGAGGGACGCGAACAGTATAGAGAGTCGGTTAACGTGGTGGGTGCGCGCGGAGTATTGGTGGGAATAGTGACCAGGAGTGCATGTAGTTAAGCAGCACATGCAAAGCTCGAACGAATGATGAGATGGCGAGATGTAGAAAAAAGAAGGGGTCACGCGGCTCTCCGCTAGCGCGCGCGCATCGCAACTGCGGCCGGCGACAAAACTAAATCCAAATTTGAAATTGATGCAAAATACAAATAAGGCGACAGTGCATAAAAATAAAAACAAGCCCAAATCAGCAAACTAATAAATAAATTACCATAGGTGATGACTTGTGGGAGCTGTGGAGGTAATTAACGTTCCTCTTTGGATTTGATGAACTCCATAAAGGAGAGGACGTCGTCCTCGAGTTAGTAGTGGAGACCGTATTAATACGAACAGACACAATTAAGTGTTATACGATGAGAAATGCATGCGATCAAAGTGCTTGTGAGTATATTACCTAGCAAATATAATCACAAATTAACTAAGCACTGAAAATGGTCAAATAAAACAAAAATACTAGTTAAAAATTCAGAATAAAATCTGAAGTTTGGTTGCTCCAAAAGGGTGATCAGTGGAAGCGCGCTTGTGTTCCGTGAGTGGAAATTGATCAGCTCTGTCGGGCATAGAGGGGATATTGTGTTCATATCTCGTCTGTGTCTGACTGTCCTGAAGCTAACTAAACTTGTGTTCGTTTGGTCGGTGAAAGGGCATAATATACAAACGATAATACTGATAATCATAGATTCTATTTATCACAACAGCCAAAAGCATGATGACAGAAAACCAGTGGAGACTACTGGTGGAGTGGCATGAGCAGAAGCTCCTCGTCAATAAGCCTCCTATCATGCCCAAAATCTATGAGGAGCAACCACCAATTACTGCCGAGGTGAGTGAGATGAGCAAAGGTGAGAAGAGTGGTGGTGACAATGGGGAGGATGGTGAGAACGGTGAGCACGATGAGGAAAGTAAAGTTGCGTCGGCCGGAGAACGTGCGGGACAAGCGGCAGTAATTGAGGCTCTCAAAGCAGGTTAAAGTAAACCCCAGATTACAAAAATCGAGTACGTGAAACCTCAAGTTAAAATAAGGTCCACGTTATAAAACCACCCGACAAATCCATTAAAATACCACGCAAACAAACCAAGAACTGAAATTCCAGTGGAAGGCAAACTTGAATCGGTGTGCTCGAAACTTGATGCTGTGACCAGCACACTCGTGAAGGTTTTGAATATTCAGACCAACACTAGTGGCTGGATACTAGACAGCATCAAGGAAATGAGAAAAGAGTTGAGCGAGATGAGAAACGGCCGGGATGACAGGCTCTCCCATATCGATGACGGGATGGAGAGTCCGCTGAGGGCTGAAACGGAGGACCCTGGTAAAAATGTGAGAAATGGGTCATTTACCAAATGATGGCCATAATTTAGATGAGGATGAAAAATTAGAAGTGAGAATTGAGAATATTATCAAAAGTCAATGGGAAAATCTGAGGTGACAAGAAAAGAGTCAAAGTGGTGGAAGCACTGAAAATAGCACTGCTCAAAAGTTGCTGAAGCCATAAAACTGGAGATCCTTAACAAAGGACCATCAGTTAAAAGAGACTACAAATTAGATGGTAACACTAGATTTGAACACTTCTATGACTATATTAAGTCAGAAGTGAGATCTCACAAACTCCTGCATGTCTTACAAGGAACACTACGCACGTGTCGCCCACCGATTTCGATGAAACTTAAATATGTTATAGGGGACCCAAAACTAAGGAACTCGGATTTTTTTTTTAGCTGCCCATATTGGGTTTTAGGGAGTGAAAGTGCTCTCTGAAGTTGACCATCTCTCGGGGTCATTCTTCGATTGCACACATAAGGAAGCTTTTTGAACAACTCTTTCGCAGTGTATCATGGTCACAAGGAATGATGAAAGTGCTAATTAGAACCGTCTCCGGGGGGTGAAATATGGCGGGTAAACTACCCTTGTGAAAATTCATTTTTCTCATAGAAGAAAAACTTTTGATGGAAATCCCATGGAATAAATTCCATTTGAAAAAGAAGAAAAAAAGACAGAATTCCTTTTTTTTGTTTTTTTTTTAAATCGAAATTTAAAACTTAAAAAATAAATTTTTCGTGAATTGCGCCATTTCAAACTTTTTCCTGCACAAAGCGAAGCTTACGGCTAATGATGAGGGAAACCATTGGGACAGGATCCAGAAGTGATGTCGGGGACGTTAACTACCCTTTGGGGGGGGGGCGAATTTTTTTTAATAAGGGAGAAAAAATATCTATCAGAATTTTATGAAACACATTTCGTTCGAAAGCATGAGACAATTCAAAGCATATCCTGCGATTCTTTTCCCCAAATTAAAATTGAAAGTAAAATACTTGTTTTTTATATACAAGTCTTCGATTTCTTGGTACATAAAAAAGATGAGTGATGAGTCTCTGGAAGTAACATTTGGAGGCTAAATAACCTTTCTGGGAGTTACTTTTAATTATATTAGTGGACAGAATTCATTTGAAAGAGTAAAGAATAATAAGAAATATCGAAATTTGAATCCATGAAAATGTTCATTGCTAGTTATATATGAATTACAACCTTTTAGTTATCCGTCTACTTGTATCACAGTACTATTGTCCGAACTAAATGGTAAGGATTGAATGAAGACCCGATATGGAAAGGAAACAATGATGGTAGTAATCCCCAAATGATGGAATTCAGAATATACATTGATATTATTATAGAAGCTCAGACCATTTATTCCTTCTAGTATTATATTCTCAATCAGCATACTTTCTGTTGGGATCAATCTACAGTATAGACAGTACTAGGGCACGTAATGCGTACAAAAATGATATTCTTCAAAAAAATGCAGCAAACAAAGTGATTTTTTGCACCATGAGCATCTGACTACTGCAATATTGGAACAGCCTTCAATATCACACTGCGGATGAGATGATTGCCCGAATGCAAAATCGACAGGATTTTCGAATTCATCTGGTTTTTTAGAAATGTAACCACTCTGAAACCAAGCATAACGAAATGAATTTCGATACCTTGGTGATGATAATTGATTATGGACTAAAGACTGTAACTTTATGATATTGTTCCGCGAATGTAAATTAATATCATAGTCCATTAGGACGACACTATCCGAAAAATGACGAACATAATTCTTCCATATTCTAAAACCATATACGTCAATTCAATATTTTTCCAGTAGTCCCCTTTGGTATCAACATAGTTAATAATTCTTTATCCGGAGGAGTAATTTCTTTCACGACTTGAGGACAGTGTCCGCTCCAGGAATCGATTAACAGTAGACTTCTAGGACCCACGTTTGGGAAAAAGACTTCCTTCAACCAGGTTTTGAAATGCTCTGAAAAATCAAGTACTAGATGATAATCCTAATTATTGTATAGAACATATCATGTTTGTTAGGTCTTAAATATTGTCATACGTGAAGTGAGTTTTCCCGATTTTGAAGCGGTGATGAACACATTGCAGAGATTTTGCTCCACTATTGGACCGAAAGTTCCAGAAGGTTCATTCAAAACCAGGAAGAGAGGTGAAAGTAATTTTCCATCAGCAGAAATCAGAGGTTGTACTGTATAACTATGTGTCGTTGAAGTTATCGATTGTACGACGCACGATACTTGTTTAGTTCCTTCTTCAGCTAACGTTTGCCCGGAATGAATTTCCAACTGGAAACCACTTTGATCAGTATTATAAATGTTTTCTGGGCCATACGTATCCCAATAAGACCGAACTTTCAGGAGGAATTCGTCCGCTTCTTTTTGTAACTCTTCCAGATCCTCTAATGTCTTTCTGGTGATGAATTTGTTAATCTTCTGGGATGTCATGCGGTGTGCTCGTTTGAAATAATGCAATCACCTGGACGAAGCTGTAAAAGGAACGTCTTCGAAGCCGATTTCCTTCCGGGCTTGCAGGGCTCACCTTCGGAGGTCAGTATCGTGGACGATCAAACCTGCATCGATAGCATACTTCATATTCTTTAATGTGTACTCGGAAATGCGTTTCAGCTTCTCCATGTATGTCCCTCCTTTATTGATTTGATTCGCTCAGCGTCGTAACTGTCTACACGATTTCACCTTCCTGAATCGATGGGAAACAGTTTCTATAGAGAGATTCTTCTTCTTTTTTCCACTTCTCCAGAAGTCAACGGCATTCTTTTTATATTCGAAATCTACAGGTTCCTCATCCTCCGCACAACTGTCAGGTGATTCTTCTGTGTGTGGTTGAAATTCGTAATCCTCGACCGCCATCATTTCGATATCTTTATAAGGCTCTTGAAAATCTACGGATGTTTCTTTAATCATTTCAACTCCATTATATTCCTCCATTGATTGAATCAATATGCTTTTGAACGTGTCTGCTAATTCACGTTCCTCATTGTTCACGGGTGTTTCAGCAAGATTGAGAACTTCAAATGTTGCCATCAGAAGTCGGATAACGTTGATCGGATTAACTTTCATGGTAGAACAAGTATAGATCACGACACTCACCGAAAAACTACTTTTCTCTTCGATGTATGTTCATAGACTGATTGTAATTCACAAGAGGGATGGAAATGAAAAACATTGATATCGTATAAGTTATATTGATCAGAGTAATTTCATCCTCAGATAACAAATGAGCCATTTGCATCAATATGTTTACAACTCCCGAATATTCTTCAGTTGTGGTTCTGCATTATCAAACAGAATGGTATTGTCATATGTCGCCATTTACGTCTCATTGAAAACGATATCACATCGAAGCGATAAGAGCAACCGAAATACATTTTATCATCGATCCATTATTTACTATACAAAATCATCGGCTCTTCTTTGTACCACCCATCCACGTTCATATACAGATGAAAATTTGAATTCCTCAAAATATTTCATCATATCTCATTTTTTCAAATTAGAAATAGAAGCCATTTAATGGAATCTCTACTCTGGCCTTCGGTGAAATTTTTTAGATTCATGATCATTACTGATTTCTTTTGAAAATGAATGAGGTTGGTCCGATCGATTCGATAAAATACCATGAGGATTGTTAAGCCCTCAAGTTTCACTCCCGAAGACTATTTCAATTGTTTCACTTATCATTCCGTGTAAGATCAGTCTATTATAACAAACAATTCAAAACCCATAATTTTCCAAAGAATCGATGTTTTTCACCTTAAAATTCTAATTTACGGAAAAAATCCTAAACATGTGCTTTAAATTGTCTCATGATTTCGAACGAAATGTGTTTCGTAAAATTCTCATCGATATTTTTTCTCCCTTATTAAAAAAAATCCCCCGCCCTCCCAAGGGTAGTTAACCACCCCGACACCACTCCTGGATCCTGTCCCAATGGTTTTCCTCATCATTAGCCGTAAGCTTCGTTTTGTACAGGAAAAAGTTTGAAATTTCGCAATTCACGAAAAATCTATTTTTTTAAGTTTGAAATTTCGATGAAAAAAAAAATCAAAACACGTATTCTGTATTTTTTCTACTCCTTCAAATGGAATTTATCCCATGGGATTTTCATCAAAAGTTTTTTTTCTATGAGAAAAATGAATTTTCACAAGTGTAGTTTACCCTCCATATTTCACCCTCCGGAGACGGTTCTAATTCGCATTTTCATCACGAGACCGAACGCGCGCTACAGCGCGCTGTAATTCTAACAATCATAACCGAAAATCTCAAAATTAAATTAATCATGTATTAAATTTGCCGCCTCAGACGACTGGAAACAATGAGGAATAAGCGTGACACACTTGCGAGATATCGATAGTTATCGACTTTAAATGTATGTTCTTTTTAGAATAGGATTCCTTGTGACCTTCATGACACCTGCGTAGTGTTCCTTGTTAGTAACGTAAAATTCAGTGGAGATCAAAAGACTTTGGATGACCATAAATTTAAGGTGAGACATATTGATCAATCACATCGATAAAAACTATCACTCTGTTAGAGTCCCGAGCGGTTGGGTTCGGTAATTTGGAAGATTAAGACACTCGCGAACGAATACTATAATAATATTCTTTATTTAATTTCTTACTTTTTAGATACCATGAAAGTGTTCAGACTGATACGGAAGGTATCAGGTGAACCGCAATAGGAATCGAGTTACTGGCCCCGAGACAATGGTCTCTCGAGTATTTATTTGATCGAGAGCCCATGACGTCGTGGTCATTACCTCATATCTGCATGGTGTAATGATAACACCATGCGAATGAGCCCAGTGGAAACTGCTGATGCGAGTTCCACTGGCTTACTTTTAATTGCGAATATACGTGATACATGATTGCACGTATATTCCCAATTGTTTAGTAATTGCTTAATATTATATTTGTATTTCATAATGTGTGCCACTTATAGTGGCATATTGTGAAATAAGTTGGATAATTATGCTCCACTTTTGGGGCATAACATCCCTCCCTTCTAGGGGTAAGAAAATTATCAGTTTGATAATTTTCTCCTCCAAGTCTACATGATTGAGATATTATTACTGGTACGATACATTTCATTTTTACAATTTTCTTTTAAACTATTCGATGCCCGTTGCTTCAAGCGATGATTCTCTCTTAGGCGTCAGCCACGGTCTCCTCGATTTTTTATACCACCAGCGAATTAGGCATCCTGCAGTGATGAATGCAATCACCACTACTACAGTGAAAATTGATGACGGATGCGTTAGGTACTCGCGGTAGTTACGCATGTTCAGGCCCGTGCTGAACTTCTCCTCTTGCCCGGTCAGGTCCTCCTTCAAGGTCTCCAAGTGCACCTCCAGGCCCTTCAGCTCCTTTACATTCCCAATCACATTGGTCAGCTGGACATCGCTCAAGTTCTTTTTCACTTGAACGAGTGTTTTCGTGACGTCATCATCCAGTGTCAAATTCAGCTTTGGCTGGATGTGGGAATTCAGTTCCACTCCGATTGATTTCCGGCCTCTAATAGTGAAGTCCTTTGCAACCACTCCGCAGAAGTCCGGTATCTGTAGTACACCCGAGTCCTGAAGAACGTCTCGAGTTTCCTTATCTCCGCAAGTTATCGTAACACCCTCAGCCTTGGGACCCACGTAGAACCACGCGTTGCTTTTCCTCATTTTTATAAGCAGCAAACTATTTAGCTGTAAATGCCTAATCATGCATACATCCGGCATTTTTTGTGGGTTCGAATATATTTGGACTTCACAAGGGCTTGAGTCCCTTGTCAACTGTACTGGTAATGATTCAGTGCACAAATATTGCTCTTGAATCTCCTTACAGTTTTTCAGTTGCTCCGAGGTCATTGGCACATATTGTTGCGTCGGCCCATGCATTACCAGAAGTTCACTCGTTGTCTCCACGTATGAGTGAGACTCGTTCGATGACCGTACTGGAATCCCATGCGTCAGCATAACGTCGAACACTTGAGAGTCGACCAGTGGTACCTCCGTCAACGTGAGAATTTCCGTACCGAAGGCGGAAACACTGGTGGTTGAAACCTGTTGCAATCTGTACATTCCTCCAATTACTATCTCGAAGGGAAAACTCAATCCCTTCGGTAGTTTGGCAGTACGGAGATAAGCAACTAGGCTAGATTCCGTGAAAACTCCGGTATCGAATAATATCCCTTTGGAACCCGTTAAAAGTTTCTTTATCTTCTCAGCGTCTTCCCTAACTCCTCTGTAAATTGCTTCTAGGACTAACAGATGCTCATCTATATTCTGTCTATGAGCCACCTGTGAATTCTCTCCTTCTATTAGCCGCATTGACTTCAGCAAAATCTCCTCATTCTTCCTGATGACCTCCTCCGTGTGACCCAACTGGAAGAGCGTTGAGTTCACGATTTCCAGTTGTTTCCTGGAACTTTCCAAAGCCCCCTTAACTCCATTCTCCAGATGCGCAAGCCTCTCAAATATTTCGTGAGCGTCCTGTGCATCCATAGTTCCGAACAGGGACTTGGCAACAGTGCCCAACCCATCGATAAGGCCTCGACGTTTCTTATTTGCGTCGTTCAACCCCAATAATCCAGCGATAACCTCTCTTGTCTCCGCGAACTCGCTGATCCATTGGTCCACGACGAGTCGGAAGTTTGTTCCCCATGGACCTGCTCTTTCACACAGCCCTTTTGTGTGATTCAAATGCTGCTGGAGTTGATCCGCCCTTGCCAGCCATGGTGAAACATCCGTGCTAGCCGCTATGGACCAAACTTGGGTACTTAGGAATAATTTCCCAATTGGTTCAAAATAAATTTCAGGCGTGTGAATGAACTTTTCGATCACATGCACCTCCTCCCCCCGTACTTTAGCCACCATGCTACCCAGCATGAGTAATAAAATCGCTGATTTTGCGAGTTTCGCAAAACCACAGGTTTTTGAACCTGGTCGACACGTTGGAATCAAACGACGTGGACTCTCTCGATCACCCGATGGCAGCCATCTTTGCCGACGATGCACCATCGATAATAAAAGTGCGTTGTGCCTCAAAGTTCTCACAGTTCTCTCCGCGACTTTGATTAAAGAAGTCAACAAGAAAACTCCAAAAATGGATTTCAAGAGGTGTTTCAAGTGCAACAAGTTCGGACATTTTGCTCGTAACTGCCCATTGGCCTGTTTCCACTGTGGTGTTATTGGAGAACACTTCTCCCGTGACTGCCCTCCTCGTGCCTCCACCTCAAGGAATAGCTGCGATTCATTTCCCCCAGCTGATGCGGCCCCAACATCTAAGGTTTCCGTGTCATCTCGATGAGAGCAGTCTAACCCTCGAACTTGGACCTTGAGGGGTCGCACCACTCGTGCCAGATCTATCTCCGGAAAATATCGAGGACATTCGTATTGTCGCCATGCTACTGACGCATTCATGTTTTCTTTTTTGGTAAGTCTATTTCCACTTCCAAAAATTCCCTCGAAAATTCCTCCTAAATTCTGGTGTTTTAACTCCAAATTTCCCGTTTGTTACAGGTGAACTCCTATCCATATCGCCATGGATACGTACACCATGGGTACCGAGCTTTCGTGGCACGTGTAAGGAGTCGTAGACGGGAGGATCTGAACGCCCTGTGGAACTTGCCAGTTATCGGAGATGACGTAGTAGATATCTTCAACCTCCGTCTTCTCTTCGGAGAGACTCCCGCTCCACAGCCCTGTCACGTACCTCAATGGCTGACCCGGTCGGAGACTATGTGTCCGCACTGCCGAGATTACATCTTTTCTGCTCCCACAAATTTCTACTTGGGATGGGACTGGCATTGCCGCTACCTCGATCTCACTTTTGGACGACCCCTGGACGACGACTTCGAATAATGAGTTTATTATTTTCATGAAAATAAATTGTAAGTTTATTTTTCCCACAAAAATAAAAACCCTCATTCCTTCTGAGATTTGTCCAAATTCAATTTTATTCCGAGGCTGGGGTCCATATAGTCATGCAACTATAAATGGACGCAGCCTATTGACGTGAACCCTTTGCGTTTTCTTTTTATTACCATATCTGATGGTATAGTTCACTTCGGCATTTTTCTCGACCACTTCGTAAGGTCCAATCCATAGTTGCGATAATTTCTTTGATCGTCCCCGTCGCAGAACATCATTTTTCAGCAGTACTTTGTCTCCAACGCAGAATTCCACTTCCTCAGCATCTTTGTCATACTGAATTTTCGATTTTTCTATACATACATCCGTTTTGCCCCGGGATGTCCAGCAATCGGCGTGTCGTGGTATTCTTGAAGAATACTCATTATCTCTTCGTCAGTTGGTGTGATAATTTCACCATCGTTGAACGCGTTCCCCCCTATGCTCGTCTCTGATTGCGCCTGGGCTCGGGTTACCACGTTGATACGACTAAGTGCATCGGCGTTGGTATTTAATTTTCCGGCCTTGTAAATGACCTCATAGTCGTACTCCTCCAATTTTATTCTCCAACGCATTAATTTCGATTCCAAATCCTTTACATTGAAGATCCATCTCAAGGGTCTGTGGTCCGTCTCAACGATGAATTTCTGACCGTAAAGATAAGGCCGAAAATGTTTAACCCCCCAAACAACAGCATACAATTCTCTCTCTGTCGTACTCCAACCCTGTTCCACTGGTTTTAGGGTTCTGCTGGCGTAAGCAATCGGCAAATCCTTGCCAATTTCTCCCTGAGAAAGTACAGCGCCTATGGCCATTTTTGAAGCATCCGTCGTCAAAATGAAAGTCCTCTCAAAATCAGGATATTGAAGGATCGGTGCGGTTGTTAGAGCTTTTTTCAAACTTTTAACTGCTGTTTTCTCCCTATCCCCCCAGGTCCACGAAACATCTTTTCTCAGAAGCTCAGTCAGAGGTTTAGCAATTCCCGAAAAACCCTTTATGAACTTCCGATAGTACCCGGCTAAACTAAGAAAAGACATGATTTCTTTCCTATTTTGTGGGTCTGGGACATTTTCTACTACCTCAATTTTGCTCGGATCAGCCTTAATCCCTTCAGCAGTAATTACCTGGCCTAGATAAACAACTTCTCTTCTGAGAAAATTGCACTTGTCTGGCTGCAGTCGCAGATTTGTCTCTTTAAGCCGCTTCGAAACCTGTATCAGCCTCTTATTATGTTCGTTCAGACTTGGACCAAAAATGACAATGTCATCCAAGTACACGAAACAACGTAATCCCTGAATTCCAGCCAGAACAGAATTTATCAATCGTTGGAAAGTCGCTGGCCCCCCTTTCACCCCGAAAGGCAGGCGATTGAACTCGTAATGCCCGTACGGTGTAGGAAATGCAGTCTCGCATTTATCCTCCTCCTTCACAGGAATTTGGTGGAACCCTGATGCTAAGTCCAACGTTGAAAAATATTTTGCATTGCCCAATCTATCCAAAATGTCGGCAATATTAGGCAATGGAAATGAATCACCTAGAGTGACGTCATTCAGCCGTCTAAAATCGACAACTACTCGAACTTTAATTTTTCCTGAAGCATCCATTTTCTTCGGAACGACCAATAACGGCGCATTCCATTGACTTCTGCTTGGCCGGATCACTTGATTTCGCAGCATTTCTTTTATCTGCCTATCGACCTCTCCCTCCTGTGCTTGAGGCAATCGGTGAGGCCGAACATTAATTGGAGCAGTCCCTGGCTGTAAAGGAATTTCGTGTTCCAGGTGATCAGTCACCCCTGGAGCATCCCCCGGCAACTGCACAATGGAATTGAATTTCTCCAAAATTCCCACGAGGCCGTTCTTCTAGGTTGAGATGTTCGAGGCGTAAATTTTCATGCAATAATTTTATTCTATCCTTATCTTCGTATTTATACGAATTCTGCAACGTCATGATATCCACCTCAGTCGCTAGCTCTTGCAACATGACCGATGGCAAGTCGACGAACTCGTCCGTATCGTTGGTGTTGACTACGCACACCGTTACGTAACCATCGATAGCCTCAGTCAAGCATTCTCCGATAAAAATGCCCTTTTTTAATTCCATTTTGGAGACAATCCCTGTCCCTTTACTGCACGTCGGTACTCGAACCAACGTCTCCATTCTAGCCCCCAATTTTGAAGGCTCTTTGTCATCGAACAAATCAAATCGATGACCATTAATTTTTAGAGATTCTCCGTGAACTGTTTCCACCTTCAAACTTGAAGAACCCAGAAAATCTTCCCCTAAAATTCCTCCAACACATGGAAAATTCTCTGGAACCACCTGGAACCTGTGTCCCAAAATTTCTTCACCTATTTCGAGATAAAGAATTGCTTCTCCCAATGTGGCAACATCTTGATTGGAAATTCCTCTCAAAAGCCGCTGCCCTGGTGTTATCTCCGCTTTCTCTGCCAATTTATTGATTTTAATCAGGGATGCCTTCGCCCCTGAATCTGCCAAAAACAACGTCGGTTGTTTTAATTCTTCCGCATGCAATAATATTTGCGTTTCAATCTCCGACTGTTGCACTGGAGCTATCATCCGTTTATCGGTGACACCTTCTCCGGCTACCCCAGTCTGCACCATCATAATTTGAATAGCGCCAACTGGTAGAGGAAGAGTTTTATTTCCCCCCTCCGCACTATTCTTATCCTTTGCACCATTATTATTTTGTGCATTACTTTGTTTATTTGCGGGCGTAAATTTATTAAAACCAGAAGTAGCTTGTTTCATTGCCCCAAAACTCACTTTTGACGTTTCCGGCAGCCCAAGTTTCCTCTTCAATTTATGACAGTCAGCATAATCATGACCTGCATATTTACAATAGTGGCAAACAGCCAAATGCGTTAATGCTCCGTCGTTTCGTCGGGACTGGCAATGATTTCCGTTGCTCCCCCTGCGAATTTCTGCAATTTTTAGCCATATGACCCGTTTGACCGCAAGAGTAACAGCTTCCGACGATTTGACGACCCATGGACATCTTATTGCCTCCAGTAGAATTTCGATTTTGACCAAAATTCCCTCCAATCTTGCCCTTAGTATTTCCAGAAATTGTTTTTTCCAGATCTACTGCGCCAGTGCAAGAGTCATGGAGCGTTTTATAATGATTTGCTCTCACCAAAATTTGTAGTTGACCCCGCAAACCTTGTTCAAACACCAATTTTGCCATGGTTTCCAAGACTTTTGTAGCTGCTTCCTTTTCCCTCTGCGAGAGCTCCGGATGAAGACCCAATAGATCATTTAAATAATCCATCATGACCTCCTCCGTGCGTTGGACGAATTTCCTAACGTCCTCATTCTCGCGCTGTTGAAGTTTGCTGAACTCAGCTTGTAGTCCGACGACATTCCGAGTCTTCCCAAAAAGTGATTCCAACTCACTTTTCAATTGCTCGAATGTTTTCACTGTGCGATGCTTCAATTGTTTATGCGCCGCACCCTCCAATTTACTCCCCATAATTCCATCCAAAAGCTGATTTTCCAACCCTGGACGAATTAATCTCCTAGCGCTGGCTATGGAATCCAGGAAACAATCCAATTTATCTGGGCCATCCCCAGTAAAGACTTTTATTAAATATAGTGCGCCCTTTAAATCCAAAAGATCCGAATGCGAACCGGGTTCTGTGGTTCCCGGTAGCTTAGTCGGTAAGAGTGCCCGGCGCGTATCTGGGAGACCCGGGTTCGATTCCCGGCTGGGTGAAGCGGAAATTTTTTCTCTCTAAATTCTAATTCTCTTAGAATTTTTCGGTTGCGAAGATTCATCTGCTCCTCATAAGCATCTTCTACGAGTACTCTATACTCATTTCTCTGTTTTTCGGCCTCAGGCCGACGTTGTCTCTCCTCGGCGACCCTTTGCTCCCTGATGTCCATTTCCCTCTGGAGTCTGAGCCTGAGCCTTGCCTCCTCGAGACTCTGAATTCTCCCTACCAGGCGGTCATAGGCTGGACCATTCCGCAATCTCGACCCCTGGAGAATATTTTCGCCATGATGCGTTGAACTTGCCTTGAATCCACCCCCACCGGCAAAGCCGCCCGATGGTGCAGAATAGTCATCATGGTTCCCTGATTCACTCCCTGAATAATCTTCAATATCATTCAAGCCTACCTGTGGCTCAACATGCACAGGATGACGGTGACTCACCGAAGGGTTGACAGGGCCAGGCGCAGTCTGCGTGCCTTGTCCAGCTACAGCTTCTCCCCCCAGTGGTACCTCATTTTGCTGCTGGTGAATCTCAGCTTGTACATTCATCCGATGATTCCCAGCTAGCATGCTAGAATGTTCAGACTGAACAAATTCCCGACGTAAGTTAACATTATTAACGTTACCCTCCTCACCCCTGGTCTCAAACAAGGCCCTCCTTGCGCCAGGAGCTGACATGGTATAGGAGTTGAACTCAGAATCCTCCTGATTTCCATTATCCCTTCCTGAAGTCGCCATCTCAATTTCCCAATGAAATTCGATGAAAGCGTTGAAACGGCCAGTCTTCCCCCGGGTGGAAAGATTTGTGAATATTACTTTTTCTTCGTCGCTGCGCGATAAGACGATGGTTGGTTGATCAGACCTCCGTCCTCTTCCAAAAATAAATAACTGTTGGAAATCCTGTCAGCTGACAGGTCCCTCACACTAACGCACGCAAGGCTCATCCATTCTCTCCCCACTCACGCACACCTGACGCGCTCACCTCAGATGACCGGGGGTTGTTAATTCGGACACCTGAGGCGCCACGTCCTGGACAGCTCCTTATTACCATATGATCTATATTAAATTAGGTCATGTGACCATCGAATTAGGGCACGTGGCACCTGTAAGCCCGTGTCTCGCTCTCATTCGTTTCCGGGATCTAGTTCGAGACACTTCTTTTATTGTACTGCTCTTCTCGAGTGACTCGGATTAACTCATTGTGTCAGCTCAGTTATTATTTTTTCATAGAATTCGGTCCGCTCATTAATTCCAGTTATCAGTGACTCAATTAGTGACATTTAATTATTGTGAATATAACTTTGACAAATACAGTGAATTTGTGACCACGTGCACGTGTTCCGCTCATTTCTTGGTTCTACTCATCCCACTCCCCGTAATCCGACTCCAACTCATCCATCCGCACAATTAATTCCCCGATCCAGGCATCTCATCATACATTTTGGTCCTTCGAGCCGGATCGGTGGAATATTTTTCGGTTTT